>NC_069503.1:802753442-802860942 GCF_027579735.1 Bombina bombina
TGCCCTAAGAAGGAAAACAAACAAGCTATAACAAAAAGTCTTAAGCCATTCAAAACTAATTTTTAAAACAATAGAAAGGCTGCAAAAAAAACTAAATTAGGACATTTGTATAGAAACTAAATATACAAATATTAAAGCAGTTCATAAATAACTGATGACTGAAAAATAAAGACAGGCTATAATTCGACCTATTAGGAGTTAGTTACCAGTAAATGTGTCTTCTAAATGTACACAAGAAACAAAAACACCTTATTGTATTTAAACAGTAAGAAAAATTAGCATTATAACCATTTGTGTGGTCTGTTAGAACTTACCATAATCTGAGGATATTCGTGTATCAAAATGCTGTAGTCCTGTAGCATTAATAAACTGCCCAGGGTACCCACTTGCTGAAATGACAATATTTTGGTTGCCAGGAGGAAGGCTTTGGCTTCGTGGGAGTGTTGCTAATAAACCAGAACCGACAGAGGTACCTGTTAATCCAGTTATAGTGTTTTGTATGTGTTGCGCTTGAGCAGTGGAACCAGGGTATCCTGTGCAAAGTACTGTATTTCCAACCTGATGAGATGGAATAGTTGAACATCCAAGAGAATGGACATTTCCCAAATACTGATGTGCAAATTGTGTAGTTGAAAGTGGTTGTCCAGTGAAGAGTGTTGGGACGGAAGATGGTAATTTCTGTAGATCAGAAGCCGACACAACTGGCTTGAAATCAGGTTCAGGAACAAACTGGTGATTAACAGAAATGTTTTGCATTAGAGGGTAGTTAACCAATCTACTTGCAGATTGCATATTTAAAGATGGCAAGCCTTCTCTTGATTTGGTTGGGAACTCCTGCCAAGTATAAGGAGTGTCTACTTGAAAATGAGGCATTATGAAGTAGTTATAAGCATCATTTGATATACCACTACTAACCTCTTTCATTTTCTCTTTATACTTTAAGCTATGATCCTTCAATTCTAAATTGTTCTTGTGCAGTGATAACAATTCTTCACTTTTGTTATTAATGATTATAGATGCAGCAGTGCTATATCCAGATGGATCGTTGCTCTTTTGGTTGGGGCTATAACCAGACTTTTGATTTACATTCTGTTGCCAAGACATATTGGCAGGTTTGATTAGCTGCATTTCAGGAGTAGGGCTTGATCTCACTATAGTTGTGCTCAGTTCAATGGTATTATTGCTCTGCAAATAAAAAGAGCTCTAGTCACAACCTCACACCTACATATTAAAAGGTAAGCTAAACAAGAAATTAATATGAAAATATAACTACATTGCAGGTAACATTGATAAACACATTCCAAACCAACCAAATGAGAAATTTTCAATCCATGGGCTAATACATTGATACATAGGGACAGATTAACTCATGGTTAAATAGTTTGACTGCAAATATGTGTATAGGCAACAAAATTAAAGTTTTAGTAATTATTATTGATACCAACAATGAAAATTGGAATCTAAATTAAACTTCCCTGCGTTTTCATATTTTGGCACATGTCCCTTAAATATCACACAACAAAAAAAGATGGGCCCTATAAAAAGGGTTAAAACAAAACCCAAAATCCAGTTATCTCACCTTTTTATATAGATAAAAAACATAATTTCTGCTTACCAGATAAATTCCTTTCCTTCCTGGCCGGGAGAGTCCACGACATCATTCCTTACTGTTGGGAAATACAACACTTGGCCACCAGGAGGAGGTAAAGTCACCCCAACCAAAGTCTTAAATATTCCTCCCACTTCCCCTATCCCCCAGGCATTCTGCTGAGGGAACAAGAAAAAACATAATTTATGTAAGAACTTACCTGATAAATTCATTTCTTTCATATTGGCAAGAGTCCATGAGCTAGTGACGTATGGGATATACAATCCTACCAGGAGGGGCAAAGTTTCCCAAACCTCAAAATGCCTATAAATACACCCCTCACCATACCCACAATTCAGTTTAATGAAAAGCCAAGTAGTGGGGTGATAGAAAAAGGAGTAGAAAGCAAAAAAAAGGAACTGGAAATAAAATTGTGCTTTATACAAAACAACCATCACCATAGAAAGGGTGGGTCTCATGGACTCTTGCCAATATGAAGCAAATGAATGTATCAGGTAAGTTCTTACATAAATTATGTTTTCTTTCATGTGATTGGCAAGAGTCCATGAGCTAGTGACTATAGGATAGTAATAACCAAGAAGTGGTACTCCACAGAAGAGTCACTAGAGAGGGAGGGGTGAAAACTGCAATTTTCTGCTAAAGAAATTAAATCCACATCCAAAAAAATAAGTTTTTCTCATAAGCAGAGGAATCAAACTGAAACAGCTGCCTGAAGAACTATTCTACCAAAAACTGCTTCTGAAGAGGCAAATACATAAATACGGTAGAATTTAGTAAATGTATGCAAAGAAGACCAAGTTGCTGCTTTGCAAATCTGATCAACTGAAGCTTCATTCTTAAAAGCCCACGAAGTGGAGACTAATCTAGTAGAATGAGCTGTAATTCTCTGAGGAAGAGCCTGACCCGACTCCAAATAAGCCTGATGAATCAAAAGCTTTAAACCAATATGCCAAGGAAAAAGCAGAAGCTTTCTGACCTTTCCTAGAACCAGAAAAGATAACAAATAGACTAGAAGTCTTCCTGAAATCTTTAATAGCTTCAACATAATATTTCAAAGCTCTTACAACATCCAGAGAATGTAAGGATCTCTCCAAAGAATTCTTAGGATTAGGACACAAACAGGGAACAACAATTTCCCTATTAATGTTATTAGAATTCCCAACTTTAAGTAAAAATTTAAATCAAGTCTGCATAACTGCTTTATCCTGATGGAAAATCAGAAAAGGAGACTCACAAGAAAGAGCAGATAATTCGGAAACTCTTCTAGCAGAAGAGATAGCCAAAAGGAACAACACTTTACAAGAAAGTAGTATAATATCCAAAGAATGCATGGCTCAAAAGGAGGAGCCTGTAAAGCCTTCAAAACTAAATTAAGACTCCAAGGAGGAGAAATTGATATAATGACAGGCTTGATACGAACCAAAGCCTGCACAAAACAATGAATATCAGAAAGTTTAGCAATCTTTATGTGAAATAAAACAGAAAGAGCAGAGATTGTCCTTTCAAGGAACTTGCAGACAAACCTTTATCCAAACCATCTTGAAGAAAACTGTAAAATTCTAGGAATTCTAAAGAACGCCAAGAGAATTTATGAGAACACCATGAAATGCCAGTCTTCAACTCGATAATAAAATCTTTCTAGAAACAGATTTACGAGCCTGTAACATAGTAATAATCATTGAGTCAGAGAAACCTCTATGACTAAGCACTAAGCGTTCAATTTCCATACCTTCAATTTAAAGGACATTATACACTCATTTTGTCTTTGCATAAATGTTTTGTAGATGATCTGTTTATATAGCCCATAAAGTTTTTTTAAAAAAAAATAAATGTATAGTTTTGCTTATTTTTAAATAATATTGCTCTGATTTTCAGACTCATAACCAAGCCCCAAACTTTTATGTGAATACCGTCAGCTACCTTCTCCAGCTTGCTCCTGTTTGTGTAAAGGGTTTTTTCATATGTAAAAGAAGGGGGAGGGGGGGTGGTCTTATTTGCCACTTGCAATGGGCCCTTCCCAGCTACCTTTTCAACAGAGCCAAACTGGGCAGCTTCTAAGTAAGTTCTTAAACAGTTTTATACTGGATTTTTATATCAGTATCTGTGCATCTTATTCTTTATAGTAGTGTCTATTACATGCAGTTATATGAAAATGAGTGTATACTGTCCCCTTTAATGATTTGAGATCCTGATGGAAAAACGGACTTGAGATAGGTCTGGCCTTAATGGAAGTGGCCAAGGTTGGCAACTGGACATCCGAACAAGATCCGCATAAAAAACCTGTGAGGCCATGCTGGAGCCACCAGCAGCACAAACGATTGCTCTAGTTTCTGGAAGCCCCCACATCTGAACACTTGAGTAAACACATCTGGGTGGAGAGACCATTCTCCCGGATGTAAAGTCTGACGACTGAGGTTAATCCGCTTACAAATTGTCTATACTGGGATATGAACCCGCAGAAACTAGACCGGAGCTGGATTCCGAGATACTTCTTTCACTAGAATTGAGGACTGTGAGTCCTACCCTGATGATTGACATATGCCACAGTAGTGATATTGTCTGTCTGAAAACAAATGAACGGTTCTCTCTTCAATAGAAGCCAAAACTGAAGAGCCCTGATAATCACAAAATATTGATTGGTAATATCACCTCTTGAGATTTCCAAATCCCTTGTGCTGTCAGAGATCCCCAAACAGCTCCCCAACCTGAAAGACCTGGCATCTCTTGTGATCACAGTCCAGGTTGGGACGAACGAAGAGGCCCCTAGAATTATACGATGGTGATCTAACCACCAAGTCAGAGAAGCCGAACATTGGGATTTAAGGATATTAATTGTGATATCCTTGTATAATCCCTGCACCATTGATTCAGCATAACAAAGCTGGAGAGGGTCTCATATGAAAATGAGCTAAGGGGATCGCGTCCGATGCTGCAGTCATGAGACTAAAACGTCCATGCACATAGCTACTGAAGGCAATGACTGAGACTGAAGGTTCCGACAGGCTGCAACCAATTTCAAACATCTTCTCTCGTCGTTAGAGACAAAGTCATGGACACTGAATCTATCTGGAAACCTAAAAAGGTTACATTTGTCTGAGGAATCAAATAACTTTTTGGTAAATTGATCCTCCAACCCATGTTTTCGAAGAAACAACACTAGTTGGTTTGTGTGAAATTCTGTGTTAGAAGACTGAGCGAGTACAAAGATATCATCAAATAAGAGAAACACTGCAATACCCCGTTCCTCTGATTACAGAGAGTAGGGCCACCTAGAAACTTTGAAAAATTTCTTGGAGCTGTCGCTAGGCCAAAAAAGGAAGAGCAACAAATTAGTAATGCTGGTCTAGAAAAGAGAATCTCAGGAACCTGATAGTGATCTGGATGAATCGGAATATGAAGATATTGCATCCTGTAAGTCGATTGTGGACATATAATGCCTTTTCTGAACAAAAGGCAGAATAGTCCTTATAGTCACCATTTTGAAAAGTTGGTACTCTTACATATCGATTCAAAATCTTTCGATCCAAAGGTGGTCTGATGGAATTTTCTTTCTTTGGGAAAATGAATAGATTTGAAAAAAAAAAACAGACCCTGTTCCTGAAACGGAACTGGCATGATTACCCCTGATAACTCCAGGTCTGAAACACACTTCAGGAAAGCCTGAGCCATTACTGGGTTTTGCTGGAATGCGTGAGAGAGAAAAATCTTCTCACGAGGCGGTCTTTACTCTGAATCCTATTCTGTACCCGAGAGACAATTCTCTGGAATCCAATGATTTTGGACCGAATTGATCCAAACATCTTTGAAAAAATTTAATCTGACACCCTAATAGGGGAGCTAGAATGAGGGCCGCACCTTCATGCGGGACTTGGGGTTGGGCTTTGATCTCTTAAATGGCTTGGGATTTATTCCAATTGAAGAAGGCTTTCAATTGAGAAACAGATTCCTTGGGGGGGAAGTATTAGGTTTCTGTTCCTTATTTTGCGAAGAGGAACGAAAACGGGTTAGAAGCTTTAGATTTACCCTTAGGTCTCTTTTAATCCTGAGGCAAAAAAACTCCCTTCCCCCCCAGTGACAGTTGAAATTATTGAATCCAACTGAGATCCAAATATGTATTACCTTGGAAAGAAAGAGATAGCAATCAGGACTTAGAAGTCATATCAGCATTCCAAGATTTGAGCCACAACACTCTTCTAGCTAAAATAGCTAAAGACATACCGTAGATTCAACATCAATTTTGATAATATCAAAAATGGCATCACAAATGAAATTAGCATGTTAAATCAACTTAACAATGCTAGACAAATCATTAACCGATACTTGTTGCGCTAAAGTTTCCAAACAAAAAGTTGAAGCAGCTGCAACATAGCCAAAGAAATTGCAAGCCTAAGAAGATGACTTTAATCTTAACTAATCTTGAATTCTAACTGCTAGCAAAGGATACAATTTCTTAACCTTGAAAAAGGAATTAAAGTACCACCAGGCCTATTCCATCTTAGAACTCATATCAGTAATAGCTTCAGGAACTGGAAAAACCTCTGGAATAACCACAGGAGGATTCTAAACAGAATTTAAACGCTTTGCTAGTTTTAATATCAAGAGGACTAGTTTCCTCCATATGTAATGTAATCAACACTTCTTTTAACAAAGAACAAATATACTCCATTTTAAATAAATAATAGGATTTGTCAGTGAGAATATCTGAGTCAGGATCTTCTGAATCAGATAGATCCTTATCAGAGAAGGATACTTAAGTATGTTGCTGGTCATTTGAAATTTCATCAGCCTTATGAGAAGTTTTAAAAGACCTTTTACGTTTATTAGAAGGCTGAATGGCAGACAAAGCCTTCTGAATAGAATCAGAAATAAATTCTTTTAAATTTACAGGTATATCTTGTGCATTAGATGTTGAGGGAACAGCAACAGGTAATGAACTACTACTGATGGATACATTCTCTGCATGTAAAAGTTTATCATGACAACTATTACAAACACAGCAGGAGGTATAACCTCCACAAGTTTACAACTAATGCACTTAGCTTTGGTAGAACGGTTATCAGGCCGCAGAGTTCCAACAATGATTTCTGAGACAGGATCAGATTGAGACATCTTGCAAATGTAAGAGAAAAAAACAACATATAAAGCAAAATTATCAATTTCCTTATATGGCAGTTTCAGGAATGGGAAAAAATGCAAACAGCATAGCCCTCTGACAAAGAAAAAAAGGCAAGAGGCAAATAGGAATGGGGTTATAAAAAATGAAAATATTTGGCGCCAAGAATGACGCACAACAAAAATATTTTTTGCCGCCAAAAACGTCCGGAAACAACACACTCGCGTCATTGATGACGCAACCTTGTGAAAGACTCGGCGTCAACTAAGATGCCGGAAATTACGAATTTGCGTCAACGAACGAATACATAAAGTGCCACACCATAGCTGACAGTGTCTTAAGTAATGAAAACATATTTACCAAAAGACACCCACCCACATATAGCAGATAGCCAAACCAGTACTGAAACGGTTATCAGTAGAGGTAATGGAATATGAGAGTATATCGTCGAACTGAAAAGGGAGGTAGGAGATTAATCTTTATGACCGATAAAAGAGAACCTATGAAATAGATTTCCCGTGAGGAAAACCATTGCATTCAATAGGTGATACTCCCTTCACATCCCTCTGACATTCCCTGTACTCTGAGAGGAATCGGGCTTCAAAATGCTGAGAAGCACATATCAATGTAGAAAACATAATTTATGCTTACCTGATAAATTCCTTTCTTCTGTTGTGTGATCAGTCCACGGGTCATCATTACTTCTGGGATATAACTCCTCCCCAACAGGAAATGCAAGAGGATTCACCCAGCAGAGCTGCATATAGCTCCTCCCCTCTACGTCAGTCCCAGTCATTCGACCAAGAATCAACGAGAAAGGAGTAACCAAGGGTGAAGTGGTGACTGGAGTATAATTTAAAAGATATTTACCTGCCTTAAAAAAGGGCGGGCCGTGGACTGATCACACAACAGAAGAAAGGAATTTATCAGGTAAGCATAAATTATGTTTTCTTCTGTTATGTGTGATCAGTCCACGGGTCATCATTACTTCTGGGATACCAATACCAAAGCAAAAGTACACGGATGACGGGAGGGATAGGCAGGCTCATTATACAGAAGGAACCACTGCCTGAAGAACCTTTCTCCCAAAAATAGCCTCCGAAGAAGCAAAAGTGTCAAATTTGTAAAATTTGGAAAAAGTATGAAGCGAAGACCAAGTTGCAGCCTTGCAAATCTGTTCAACAGAGGCCTCATTCTTAAAGGCCCAAGTGGAAGCCACAGCTCTAGTGGAGTGAGCTGTAATTCTTTCAGGAGGCTGCTGTCCAGCAGTCTCATAGGCTAAACGTATTATGCTACGAAGCCAACAAGAGAGAGAGGTAGCAGAAGCTTTTTGACCTCTCCTCTGTCCAGAATAAACGACAAACAGGGAAGAAGTTTGGCGAAAATCTTTAGTTGCCTGCAAGTAGAACTTGAGGGCACGAACTACATCCAGATTGTGTAGAAGACGTTCCTTCTTTGAAGAAGGATTTGGACACAAGGATGGAACAACAATCTCTTGATTGATATTCCTGTTAGTGACTACCTTAGGTAAGAACCCAGGTTTAGTACGCAGAACTACCTTGTCTGAGTGAAAAATCAGATAAGGAGAATCACAATGTAAGGCTGATAACTCAGAGACTCTTCGAGCCGAGGCAATAGCCATTAAAAACAGAACTTTCCAAGATAACAATTTTATATCAATGGAATGAAGGGGTTCAAACGGAACACCCTGTAAAACGTTAAGAACTAAGTTTAAACTCCATGGCGGAGCAACAGCTTTAAACACAGGCTTGATCCTAGCTAAAGCCTGACAAAAGGCCTGGACGTCTGGATTTTCTGACAGACGCCTGTGTAACAAGATGGACAGAGCTGAAATCTGTCCCTTTAATGAACTAGCTGATAAACCCTTTTCTAAACCTTCTTGTAGAAAGGACAATATCCTAGGGATCCTAACCTTACTCCAGGAGTAACCTTTGGATTCGCACCAGTATAGGTATTTACGCCATATTTTATGGTAAATCCTTCTAGTAACAGGCTTCCTAGCCTGTATCAGGGTATCAATAACCGACTCAGAAAAACCACGTTTTGATAAAATCAAGCGTTCAATTTCCAAGCAGTCAGCTTCAGAGAAGTTAGATTTTGATGTTTGAATGGACCCTGTATCAGAAGGTCCTGTCTTAGAGGTAGAGACCAAGGCGGACAGGATGACATGTCCACTAGATCTGCATACCAAGTCCTGCGTGGCCATGCAGGCGCTATTAGAATCACTGATGCTCTCTCCTGTTTGATTTTGGCAATCAATCGAGGAAGCAGCGGGAAGGGTGGAAACACATAAGCCATCCCGAAGTTCCAAGGTGCTGTCAAAGCATCTATCAGAACCGCTCCCGGATCCCTGGATCTGGACCCGTAGTGAGGAAGTTTGGCGTTCTGGCGAGACGCCATGAGATCTATCTCTGGTTTGCCCCAACGTCGAAGTATTTGGGCAAAGACCTCCGGATGAAGTTCCCACTCCCCCGGATGAAAAGTCTGGCGACTCAAGAAATCCGCCTCCCAGTTCTCCACTCCCGGGATGTGGATTGCTGACAGGTGGCAAGAGTGAGACTCTGCCCAGCGAATTATCTTTGATACTTCCATCATTGCTAGGGAGCTTCTTGTCCCTCCCTGATGGTTGATGTAAGCTACAGTCGTGATGTTGTCCGACTGAAACCTGATGAACCCCCGAGTTGTTAATTGGGGCCAAGCCAGAAGGGCATTGAGAACTGCTCTCAATTCCAGAATGTTTATTGGAAGGAGACTCTCCTCCTGATTCCATAGTCCCTGAGCCTTCAGAGAATTCCAGACAGCGCCCCAACCTAGTAGGCTGGCGTCTGTTGTTACAATTGTCCAGTCTGGCCTGCTGAATGGCATCCCCCTGGACAGGTGTGGCCGATAAAGCCACCATAGAAGAGAATTTCTGGTCTCTTGATTCAGATTCAGAGTAGGGGACAAATCTGAGTAATCCCCATTCCACTGACTTAGCATGCACAATTGCAGCGGTCTGAGGTGTAGGCGTGCAAAAGGTACTATGTCCATTGCCGCTACCATTAAGCCGATCACCTCCATGCATTGAGCTACTGACGGGTGTTGAATGGAATGAAGGACACGGCATGCATTTTGAAGCTTTGTTAACCTGTCTTCTGTCAGGTAAATCTTCATTTCTACAGAATCTATAAGAGTCCCCAAGAATGGAACTCTTGTGAGAGGAAAAAGAGAACTCTTCTTTTCGTTCACTTTCCATCCATGCGACCTTAGAAATGCCAGAACTAACTCTGTATGAGACTTGGCAGTTTGAAAGCTTGAAGCTTGTATTAGAATGTCGTCTAGGTACGGAGCTACCGAAATCCCTCGCGGTCTTAGTACCGCCAGAAGGGCACCCAGAACCTTTGTGAAGATTCTTGGAGCCGTAGCCAATCCGAATGGAAGAGCTACAAACTGGTAGTGCCTGTCTAGGAAGGCAAACCTTAGATACCGGTGATGATCTTTGTGAATCGGTATGTGAAGGTAAGCATCTTTTAAATCCACTGTGGTCATGTACTGACCCTTTTGGATCATGGGTAAGATTGTCCGAATAGTTTCCATTTTGAACGATGGAACTCTTAGGAATTTGTTTAGAATCTTTAAATCTAAGATTGGCCTGAAAGTTCCCTCTTTTTTGGGAACCACAAACAGGTTTGAGTAGAACCCTTGTCCTTGTTCCGACCGCGGAACCGGATGGATCACTCCCATTAATAACAGATCTTGTACACAGCGTAGAAACGCTTCTTTCTTTATCTGGTTTGTTGACAACCTTGACAGATGAAATCTCCCTCTTGGGGGAGATAATTTGAAGTCTAGAAGGTATCCCTGAGATATGATCTCTAGCGCCCAGGGATCCTGAACATCTCTTGCCCAGGCCTGGGCGAAGAGAGAAAGTCTGCCCCCCACTAGATCCGGTCCCGGATCGGGGGCTCTCGGTTCATGCTGTCTTTGGGGCAGCAGCAGGTTTCCTGGCCTGCTTGCCCTTGTTCCAGGACTGGTTAGGCTTCCAGCCTTGCCTGTAACGAGCAACAGCTCCCTCCTGCTTTGGTGCAGTGGAGGTTGATGCTGCTCCTGTTTTGAAATTCCGAAAGGGACGAAAATTAGACTGTCTAGCCTTAGCTTTGGCTTTGTCTTGAGGTAGGGCGTGGCCCTTACCTCCTGTAATGTCAGCGATAATTTCTTTCAAACCGGGCCCAAATAAAGACTGCCCCTTGAAAGGTATATTAAGTAATTTGGACTTAGAAGTAACATCAGCTGACCAGGATTTTAGCCACAGCGCCCTACGTGCTTGGATGGCGAATCCTGAGTTCTTAGCCGTAAGTTTGGTTAAATGTACTACGGCCTCCGAAATGAATGAATTAGCTAGTTTAAGGACTCTAAGCCTGTCCGTAATGTCGTCTAGCGTAGATGAACTAAGGTTCTCTTCCAGAGACTCAATCCAAAATGCTGCCGCAGCCGTAATCGGCGCGATACATGCAAGGGGTTGCAATATAAAACCTTGTTGAACAAACATTTTCTTAAGGTAACCCTCTAATTTTTTATCCATTGGATCTGAAAAAGCACAGCTATCCTCCACCGGGATAGTGGTACGCTTAGCTAAAGTAGAAACTGCTCCCTCCACCTTAGGGACCGTTTGCCATAAGTCCCGAGTGGTGGCGTCTATTGGAAACATCTTTCTAAATATTGGAGGGGGTGAGAACGGCACACCGGGTCTATCCCACTCCTTAGTAACAATTTCAGTTAGTCTCTTAGGTATAGGAAAAACGTCAGTACTCGCCGGTACCGCAAAATATTTATCCAACCTACACAGTTTCTCTGGTATTGCAACGGTGTTACAATCATTGAGAGCTGCTAAAACCTCACCTAGTAATACACGGAGGTTCTCCAATTTAAATTTAAAATTTGAAATATCTGAATCCAATCTGTTTGGATCAGAACCGTCACCCACAGAATGAAGCTCTCCGTCCTCATGCTCTGCAAGCTGTGACGCAGTATCAGACATGGCCCTAGTATTGTCAGCGCACTCTGTTCTCACCCCAGAGTGATCACGCTTGCCTCTTAGTTCTGGTAATTTAGACAAAACTTCAGTCATAACAGTAGCCATATCTTGTAATGTTATCTGTAATGGCCGCCCAGATGTACTAGGCGCCATAATATCACGCACCTCCCGGGCGGGAGATGCAGGTACTGCCGCGTGAGGCGAGTTAGTCGGCATAACTCTCCCCTCGCTGTTTGGTGAAATTTGTTCAAATTGTACAGATTGACTTTTATTTAAAGTAGCATCAATACAGTTAGTACATAAATTTCTATTGGGCTCCACCTTGGCATTGGAACAAATGACACAGATATCTTCCTCTGAGTCAGACATGTTTAACACACTAGCAATAAACTTGCAACTTGGTTATAATCTTTTTTAGCAAAAACGTACTGTGCCTCAAAGAGGTACTAAACGATTAAATGACAGTTGAAATAATGAACTGAAAAACAGTTATAGCATCAAACTTTAAAACAACACAACTTTTAGCAAAGGTTTGTACCCATTAGCAAAATAACAATAATTAAATTTGACATAAAAATTACAGAGCAACGTTTTTATTCACAGTCAATATAAAATTCTCACAGCTCTGCTGAGAGAATCTACCTCCCTCTAAAGAAGTTTGAAGACCCCTGAGATCTGTCGGAGATGAACCGGATCATGCAGGAAATATAAGAGTAACTGACTGGAAATTTTTGATGCGTAGCAAAGAGCGCCAAAAACGGCCCCTCCCCCTCACACACAGCAGTGAAGAGAAACGAAACTGTCACAATTAAAACCAAACAACTGCCAAGTGGAAAATAATGCCCAAATATTTATTCACTCAGTACCTCAGAAATGTAAACGATTCTACATTCCAGCAAAAACGTTTAACATGATAAATACTTATTAAAAGGATTAGTGACTTTTAACAGAGTAGTTCCGGTGAAATACCATCCCCAGAATACTGAAGTGTGTACATACATGTCATTATAACGGTATGGCAGGATTTTCTCATCAATTCCATTCAGAAAATAAAAACTGCTACATACCTCAATGCAGATTCATCTGCCCGCTGTCCCCTGATCTGAAGCTTTTACCTCCCTCAGATGGCCGAGAACAGCAATATGATCTTAACTACTCCGGTTAAAATCATAGTAAAAAACTCTGGTAGATTCTTCCTCAAACTCTGCCAGAGAAGTAATAACACGCTCCGGTGCTATTGTAAAATAACAAACTTTTGATTGAAGTCATAAAAACTAAGTATAATCACCATAGTCCTCTCACACATCCTATCTAGTCGTTGGGTGCAAGAGAATGACTGGGACTGACGTAGAGGGGAGGAGCTATATGCAGCTCTGCTGGGTGAATCCTCTTGCATTTCCTGTTGGGGAGGAGTTATATCCCAGAAGTAATGATGACCCGTGGACTGATCACACATAACAGAAGAAATCTTAGCACAAACTTACTTCACCACCTCCATAGGAGGCAAAGTTTGTAAAAACTGAATTGTGGGTGGGTGTGAAGATTCCTGTTCAGGCGAGAGGCCAACAGATCTATTTCTAGAAGACCCCACATCTGTACAAGTTGAAAAAAAACACATCTGGATGGAGAAAACATTGCTGGGATAATTAAAATGATGGCTGAAATAATCTGGTTCCCAATTGTCTACACCTGAGATATGAATCACAGAGTCTTGACTCAGAGTTGGATTCTGCCCAAGAAAATATCAAATATACTTCTTTCATCGCTAAAGGACTGCAAGTCCCCCTTGATGATTGACATATGCCACTGACTGTGACATTGACTGATTGAAAATAAAAGTAAAGTTCTCTCTTCAAATAGAGGCCAAGCCTGAAGAGCTCTAAAAATAGCACGTAGCTCTAAATATTGATTGGAAACCTCACCTCTTGAGGATTCCAAACCCCTTGTGCTGTCAGAGATCCCCAGACAGCTCCCCAACCTGAAATACTTGCATCTATTGTGATCGCAATCCAGGAAGGATGAACAAAGGAGGTCCCTTTAAACAATAAGGTGATGGTTAAACCACCAAATCAGAGAAAGCCGAGTGTTGGGGATTAAAGTATATCAACTGTGATAACCGAGTATAATCCCTGCACCACTGGTGCAACATGCAAAACCTAAAGAGGTTTCATTTTAAAATGAGCAAAGGAGATTGCGTCCGATGCAGGGATCATAAGACCTAAAACTTTCATGCACATAATCACTGAAGAGAATTAGAGAGACTGAAGGTTTAGACAAGCTAAGACCAATTTCATTTGTCTCTTGTCTGTTAGAGAAAGAGTCATGGACACTGAACCTATCTTGGAAACTTAAGAAGGTGACCTTGTCTGAAGAATCAAGAAACTCTTAGGTAAATTGATCCTCCAACCATATACTTGAAGAAACAACAGTTTCGTGTGAGATTCAGCTAAAATAAAAAACTGAACTAGTACCAAGACATCGTCCAAAACACTGCAATACCTTACCCTCTGAAAGAAAAACACCAAGAACCTACGAGAAAAAATTTAGCGCTGTTGCTAGGCCAAATTGAAAAGCAACAAATTGGTAATGCTTGTCTAGAAAACAGAATCTCAGAAAACAATAGTGGTCTGGATGAATCGAAAAGTGAAAATAAGCGATCTGTAAGTCTACAGTGGACAATAAATAACCTTACTAAACAAAAGGTAGCGTAGTCCTTATAGTCACCATCTTACAATACAATTTGAAGTTTTCAGATCCAGGCTTGGATCTAAAAAAAAATCTTCGCTCTTAGAGACAATGAAAAGATTGAAAATTGAAATCCAATCCCTGTTCCTGCTGAGGAACTGATACAATTACCCCTGAAAACTCTAGTTCTGAAAAGCATTTCAGAAAAACCTGAGCATTTACAGGATTTGTTGCAATCAAGAGAAAGAAATAATCTTCCCAAGGAAGGTCTCATTCTAAAATCTATTTGAAACCCTTGAGAAACAATATTCTACTTAATTTGGACTGAACCTGTCCAAATGTCTTGAAATAACTTAATCTGCCCCCCTCCACACCAGAAGAACTGGTTTGAGGGCCGTACCTACATGCAGACTTAAAGGCTAAATTTGGTTTCTTATAAGGCTTGGAATTATTCCAATTCAGAGATAGTCTCTAATTAGAGCCAGAAGCCTTAGGGAAATTAGGTTTTCTGTTCTGACGAAAGGAATGACAACAAATAAGAGCTTCAAATTTACCCTTAAAATTACTTTAATAAGGGCAGAAAAAACACCCTTATCCCCAAATATAAATGGAGACAATACTACAATCCAATTGAGAACCAATTATTACCCTGAAAAGATAGAGATAATTTATATTTAGGCACCATGTCAGAATTTCAAGATTCAAACCATAAAGCTCTTCTAAATAGAATAGCTAAAAACATAGATTTGACATTAATCTTACATTACATCAAATACAGTATCATAAATAAAAAATTTCACATATTGAAGCAAAAAACTATTTTATATACTTCAGAATCTGATAACTGCTACACTGACTGTCCAACCAGAAAGTTAAAGCAGTAGCAACATCATCGTAAGATTCAAGCTTCCTTAAAGGAACCTGAAAAAATAAGTACTATCTTCCATAGGAATAGCAGTACATTCCCAAAAAGGAACCAGGTTTAGACCATTCTTTAGCAAACATATTACAGATAGCATCTAGAATAGGAAAAAAACCTCAGGAGCAATTTTAGAAATCTTTACACACAACTTAGATATTAGGAAAACTAGACTCCTCAATACGCAAGGTTAACAATACTTTTTTCAAATTGAACATTTTTCGTTCTCTTTTAAGGAAGATTAGTCAATTACTATCTCTGATGCAGGATCCTCTGAGAGAAAGGAACCCTCATCAGCAGAAGATACTTAAGTATGCTGTTGGTCAGTACAAAATTGATCAAGTCTGGAAAGACCTTTACATTAATTGAAGGAATAATAGCAGTCATAGCCTTCTTATGGCTGCAGCAGTAACATTTTTATATCTGCAGAACTTTTAGGTACATTAAACTGAGAAAGTAAAAACAGTAAATGTAATTGTACACATAGAAACATTATCAGCATATAATATGATAAAATAAGTGCCCATAATTAAGCTGAGGGAATAAAATCAGCTTGACAATAACAACACAATTAGCTTTTGGTAGAATTGTGTTCAGGCATCTTGTTTTCTACAGTAACAGGATCAGTTTGAGAAATCTCGCAAAATATAACAAAAAAGAAAAATAACATTTAGACAAAATATTCAATTTCCACAATGTAACAGTTTCAGAAAATAGGAAAAATTCATGATAGAATTTTTTAAGAAAAAAATAAAATCAAAAGCAAGCATCATATAGCTCTCTATAATAAAATGAAAGCAGCGAGCAAAAGAGGGAAAGGCTTAATATAACAAATTTAGGCGTCAAAAATGAAATAAACAAAGAGGACACAAATGCAGAGAAAAAGCAATTTATGCAAGAACTTACCTGATAACTAAATTTATTTCATATTGGCAAGAGTCCATGAGCTAGTGATGTATGGAATATACAATCCTACCAGGAGGGGCAATGTTTCCCAAACCTCAACATATCCCCATAAATACACCCCTCCACACCCACAATTCAGTTTAACGACTAGTCAAGTAGTGGGGTGATAGAAAAAAAAGTAGAGAGCATTGAAAAAGTAACTGGAAATATAATTGTGTTTTATACAAAAAATCATGACCACCATAAACAGGGTGGGTCTCATGGACTCTTGCCAATATGAAATAAATGAATTTATCAGGTAAGTTCTTACATAAATTAAGTTTTCTTTCATGTAATTGGCAAGAGTCCATGAGCTAGTGATGTATGGGATATTAATACCCAAGATGTGGTACTCCACAGTAGAGTCACTAGAGAGGGAGGGATAAAAATAAAAACAGCCATTTTCCGCTGAAAAAATTAAATCCACATCCAAAAGAATACGTTTTTCTCATAATTGAAAAGAAAAAACTTAAAACATAAGCAGAGGAATCAAACTGAAACACCTACCTGAAAAATGTTTCTACCAAAAACTGCTTCCAAAGAGGCAAACACATCAAAATGGTAGAATTTAGTAAATGTATGCAAAGAAGATCAAGTTGCTGCTTTGCAAATCTGATTAAAAGGATACTAAACCCAATTTTTTTCTTTCATGTTTCGGATAGAGCATGCAATTTTAAGCAGCTTTCTAATTTACTTCTATTATCAATTTTTCTTAGTTTTCTTGCTATCTTTATTTGAAAAAGCAGGAATAAAAGCTATTGAGCCGGCCTATTTTAGGTTGAGAACCTGGGTTACGCTTGTTGATTGGATGGCTAAATGCAGGCACCAATCAGCAAGCCCTATCCAGAGTACTGAATAAAAATTAGGCCGGCTCCAAAGCGTTCATTCCTGCCTTTTCAAAAAAAGATAGCAAGAGAACGAGAGAGAGAAAAATTATAATAGGAATAAATTAGAAAGTTGCTTAAAATTGCATGATCTATCTGAATCATGAAAGAAAAAAATTGGGTTCAGTATCCATTTAAGTGAAGGTTCATTCTTAAAGGATCACGAAGTGGAGAATGATCTAGTAGAATGAGCTGTAATTCTCTGAGGCGGGGCCTGACCCGACTTGAAATAAGCCTGATGAATCAAAAGCTTTAACCAAGATGCCAAGGAAATGGCAGAAGCTTTCTGACTTTTCCTAGAACCAGAAAAGACAACAAATAGACTAGAAGTCTTCCTGAAATCTTTAGTAGCTTCAACATAATATTTCAAAGCTCTTACAACATCCAAAGAATGTAAGGATCTCTCCAAAGAATTCTTAGGATTAGAACACAAAGAGGGAACAACAATTTCCCTAATATTATTAGAATTCACAATCTTAGGAAGAAATTCAAATGAAGTCCACAAAACTGCCTTATCCTGATGGAAAAATCAGAAAAGGAGACTCACAAGAAAGAGCAGATAATTCGGAAACTCTTCTAGCAGCAGAGATAGCGAAAAGGAACAACACTTTCCAAGAAAGTAGTTTAATATCCAAAGAATGCATAGGCTCAAAAGAAGGAGCCTATAAAGCCTTCAAAACCAAATTAAGACTCCAAGGATGAGAGATTGATTTAATGACGAGCTTGATACGGACCAAAGCCTGTATAAAAACATAATTTATGCTTACCTGATAAATTTATTTCTCTTGTAGTGTATCCAGTCCACGGATCATCCATTACTTATGGGATATTAACTCCTCCCCAACAGGAAGTGCAAGAGGATTCACCCAGCAGAGCTGCTATATAGCTCCTCCCCTAACTGCCATTACCAGTCATTCGACCGAAAACATGCAGAGAAAGGAAAACCATAGGGTGCAGTGGTGACTGTAGTTTAATGGAAAAATTACCTGCCTTAAAGTGACAGGGCGGGCTGTGGACTGGATACACTACAAGAGAAATAAATTTATCAGGTAAGCATAAATTATGTTTTCTCTTGTTAAGTGTATCCAGTCCACGGATCATCCATTACTTATGGGATACCAATACCAAAGCTAAAGTACACGGATGACGGGAGGGACAGGCAGGCTCTTTATACGGAAGGAACCACTGCCTGAAGAACCTTTCTCCCAAAAAAACAGCCTCCGAAGAAGCAAAAGTGTCAAATTTGTAAAATTTGGAAAAAGTATGAAGAGAAGACCAAGTTGCAGCCTTGCAAATCTGTTCAACAGAAGCCTCATTCTTAAAGGCCCAAGTGGAAGCCACAGCTCTAGTAGAATGTGCTGTAATTCTTTCAGGAGGCTGCTGTCCAGCAGTCTCATAGGCTAACCGTATTATGCTACGAAGCAAAAAGGAGAGAGAGGTAGCCGAAGCTTTTTGACCTCTCCTCTGACCAGAATAAACGACAAACAGGGAAGACGTTTGTCGAAAATCCTTAGTTGCCTGTAGATAAAATTTCAGGGCACAGACTACATCTAGATTGTGTAGCAGACGTTCCTTTTTCGAAGAAGGATTAGGACACAAAGATGGAACCACAATCCCTTGATTGATATTCCTGTTAGTGACCACCTTAGGTAGGAACCCAGGTTTAGTACGCAGAACTACCTTGTCTGAATGAAAAATCAGATAAGGAGAATCACAATGTAAGGCAGATAACTCAGAGACTCTTCGAGCCGAGGAAATCGCCATTAAAAACAGAACTTTCCAAGATAACAACTTGATATCAATGGAATGAAGGGGTTCAAACGGAACCCCCTGTAAAACATTAAGAACTAAGTTCAAACTCCATGGTGGAGCAACAGTTTTAAACACAGGCTTGATCCTAGCTAAAGCCTGACAAAAAGCTTGAACGTCCGGAACTTCTGACAGACGTTTGTGTAAAAGAATGGAAAGAGCTGAAATCTGTCCCTTTAAGGAACTAGCGGATAAACCCTTTTCTAAACCTTCTTGTAGAAAAGACAATATCCTCGGAATCCTAACCTTACTCCATGAGTAACTCTTGGATTCGCACCAATATAAGTATTTGCGCCATATCTTATGGTAAATCTTTCTGGTAACAGGCTTCCTAGCCTGTATTAAGGTATCAATAACTGACTCAGAAAAACCACGTTTTGATAAAATCAAGCGTTCAATTTCCAAGCAGTCAGCTTCAGAGAAATTAGATTTTGATGTTTGAAGGGACCCTGGATCAGAAGGTCCTGTTTCAGAGGTAGCGACCAAGGTGGACAGGATGACATGTCCACTAGATCTGCATACCAAGTCCTGCGTGGCCATGCAGGCGCTATTAGAATCACTGATGCTCTCTCCTGTTTGATTCTGGCAATCAATCGAGGAAGCATCGGGAAGGGTGGAAACACATAAGCCATCCCGAAGGTCCAAGGTGCTGTCAAAGCATCTATCAGAACCGCTCCCGGATCCCTGGATCTGGACCCGTAACGAGGAAGCTTGGCGTTCTGTCGAGACGCCATGAGATCTATCTCTGGTTTGCCCCAACGTCGAAGTATTTGGGCAAAGACCTCCGGATGAAGTTCCCACTCCCCCGGATGAAAAGTCTGACGACTTAAGAAATCCGCCTCCCAGTTCTCCACTCCCGGGATGTGGATTGCTGACAGGTGGCAAGAGTGAGACTCTGCCCAGCGAATTATCTTTGATACTTCCATCATTGCTAGGGAGCTTCTTGTCCCTCCCTGATGGTTGATGTAAGCTACAGTCGTGATGTTGTCCGACTGAAACCTGATGAACCCCCGAGTTGTTAACTGGGGCCAAGCCAGAAGGGCATTGAGAACTGCTCTCAATTCCAGAATGTTTATTGGTAGGAGACTCTCCTCCTGATTCCATTGTCCCTGAGCCTTCAGAGAATTCCAGACAGCGCCTGGAATTCCAGACTGCGTCTTTTGTTACAATTGTCCAGTCCGGCCTGCTGAATGGCATCCCCCTGGACAGATGTGGCCGAGAAAGCCACCATAGAAGAGAATTTCTGGTCTCTTGATCCAGATTCAGAGTAGGGGACAAGTCTGAGTAATCCCCATTCCACTGACTTAGCATGCACAATTGCAGCGGTCTGAGATGTAGGCGTGCAAAGGGTACTATGTCCATTGCTGCTACCATTAAGCCGATCACCTCCATGCATTGAGCTACTGACGGGTGTTGAATGGAATGAAGGACACGGCATGCATTTTGAAGCTTTGTTAACCTGTCTTCTGTCAGGTAAATCTTCATTTCTACAGAATCTATAAGAGTCCCCAAGAAGGGAACTCTTGTGAGTGGAAAGAGAGAACTCTTCTTTTCGTTCACCTTCCATCCATGCGACCTTAGAAATGCCAGTACTAACTCTGTATGAGACTTGGCAGTTTGAAAGCTTGAAGCTTGTATCAGAATGTCGTCTAGGTACGGAGCTACCGCAATTCCTCGCGGTCTTAGTACCGCCAGAAGAGCACCCAGAACCTTTGTGAAGATTCTCGGAGCCGTAGCCAATCCGAATGGAAGAGCTACAAACTGGTAATGCCTGTCTAGAAAGGCAAACCTTAGATACCGGTAATGATCTTTGTGAATCGGTATGTGAAGGTAAGCATCCTTTAAATCCACTGTGGTCATGTACTGACCCTTTTGGATCATGGGTAAAATTGTCCGAATAGTTTCCATTTTGAACGATGGAACTCTTAGGAATTTGTTTAGGATCTTTAAATCCAAGATTGGCCTGAAAGTTCCCTCTTTTTTGGGAACCACAAACAGATTTGAGTAAAACCCTTGTCCTTGTTCCAACCGCGGAACCGGATGGATCACTCCCATTAATAAAAGATCTTGTACGCAGCGTAGAAACGCCTCTTTCTTTATTTGGTTTGTTGACAACCTTGACAGATGAAATCTCCCTCTTGGGGGAGAGAATTTGAAGTCTAGAAGGTATCCCTGAGATATGATCTCTAACGCCCAGGGATCCTGGACATCTCTTGCCCAAGCCTGGGCGAAGAGAGAAAGTCTGCCCCCCACTAGATCCGTTCCCGGATCGGGGGCCCTCGATTCATGCTGTCTTAGGGGCAGCAGCAGGTTTCCTGGCCTGCTTGCCCTTGTTCCAGGACTGGTTAGGTCTCCAGCCTTGTCTGTAGCGAGCAACAGCTCCTTCCTGTTTTGGTGCAGAGGAAGTTGATGCTGCTCCTGCTTTGAAATTACGAAAGGAACGAAAATTAGACTGTCTAGCCTTAGGTTTGGCTCTGTCTTGAGGCAGGGCATGGCCTTTACCTCCTGTAATGTCAGCGATAATTTCTTTCAACCCGGGCCCGAATAAGGTCTGCCCTTTGAAAGGTATATTAAGCAATTTAGATTTAGAAGTAACGTCAGCTGACCAGGATTTTAGCCACAGTGCTCTGCGTGCCTGAATGGCGAATCCGGAATTCTTAGCCGTAAGTTTAGTTAAATGTACTACGGCATCTGAAATAAATGAGTTAGCTAACTTAAGGGCTTTAAGCTTGTGTGTAATCTCATCTAATGGAGCTGATTCAAGTGTCTCTTCCAGAGACTCAAACCAAAATGCTGCTGCAGCCGTGACAGGCGCAATGCATGCAAGAGGTTGCAATATAAAACCTTGTTGAACAAACATTTTCTTAAGGTAACCCTCTAACTTTTTATCCATTGGATCTGAAAAGGCACAGCTATCCTCCACCGGGATAGTGGTACGCTTAGCTAAAGTAGAAACTGCTCCCTCCACCTTAGGGACCGTTTGCCATAAGTCCCGTGTGGTGGCGTCTATTGGAAACATCTTTCTAAATATCGGAGGGGGTGAGAACGGCACACCGGGTCTATCCCACTCCTTAGTAACAATTTCAGTAAGTCTCTTAGGTATAGGAAAAACGTCAGTACTCGCCGGTACCACAAAATATTTATCCAACCTACACATTTTCTCTGGTATTGCAACTGTGTTACAATCATTCAGAGCCGCTAACACCTCCCCTAGTAATACACGGAGGTTTTCCAGCTTAAATTTAAAATTTGAAATATCTGAATCCAGTTTGTTTGGATCAGAACCGTCACCCGCAGAATGAAGCTCTCCGTCCTCATGTTCTGCAAATTGTGACGCAGTGTCTGACATGGCCCTAATATTATCAGCGCACTCTGTTCTCACCCCAGAGTGATCACGCTTACCTCTTAGTTCTGGTAATTTAGCCAAAACTTCAGTCATAACAGTAGCCATATCCTGTAATGTGATTTGTAATGGCCGCCCAGATGTACTCGGCGCTACAATATCACGCACCTCCCGAGCGGGAGATGCAGGTACTGACACGTGAGGCGAGTTAGTCGGCATAACTCTCCCCTCGTTGTTTGGTGAAATATGTTCAATTTGTACAGATTGACTTTTATTTAAAGTAGCATCAATACAGTTAGTACATAAATTTCTATTGGGCTCCACTTTGGCTTTAGCACATATAGCACAGATATCTTCCTCTGAATCAGACATGTTTAACACACTAGCAAATAAACTAGCAACTTGGAAATACTTTTCAAGTAATTTACTATAATATGAAAACGTACTGTGCCTATAAGAAGCACAGAAAAAGTTATGACAGTTGAAAATTAATAAACTGAAAAGTTATAGCATCAAATCTTTGAAAAAAACACAATTTTAGCAAAGGATTGCTCCCATTAGCAAAGGATAACTAACCCTGATAGCAGAAAAAAAAATAAAAAAAATAAATAAATACAGAAATAAACGTTTTTTTATCACAGTCAACTACAATCTCACAGCTCTGCTGTGAGTGATTACCTCCCTCAAAACAAGTTTTGAAGACCCCTGAGTTCTGTAGAGATGAACCGGATCATGCAGGGAAGACAATAAACTTCTGACTGAATCTCCCCCTCACACATAACAGTGAGAGAGATCAGTAAACTGTCATAAATTAAATAAAACGACTGCCAAGTGGAAAAAAAAATAGTGCCCAAAACATTTTTTCACCCAGTACCTCAGAAAATTAAACGATTTTACATGCCAGCAAAAAACGTTTAACATTAATAAATTGAGTGTTATTAAAAAGCCTGTTGCTAGTCCCTGCAAATTAGGCTAAAGTTTTATGCATACAGTATAATTCCAGTGAAGTGCCATTCCCCAGAATACTGAAGTGTAAAATATACATACATGACAGCCTGATACCAGTTGCTGCTACTGCATTTAAGGCTGAGTTTACATTATATCGGTATGGCAGAATTTTCTCATCAATTCCATTGTCAGAAAATAATAAGCTGCTACATACCTCTTTGCAGATTAATCTGCCCGCTGTCCCCTGATCTGAAGTTTACCTCTCCTCAGATGGCCGAGAAACAGCAATATGATCTTAACTACTCCGGCTAAAATCATAGAAAAACTCAGGTAGATTCTTCTTCAAATTCTACCAGAGAAGGAATAACACACTCCGGTGCTATTATAAAATAACAAACTTTTGATTGAAGGTATGAAACTAAGTATAATCACCACAGTCCTCTCACACATCCTATCTATTCGTTGGGTGCAAGAGAATGACTGGTAATGGCAGTTAGGGGAGGAGCTATATAGCAGCTCTGCTGGGTGAATCCTCTTGCACTTCCTGTTGGGGAGGAGTTAATATCCCATAAGTAATGGATGATCCGTGGACTGGATACACTTAACAAGAGAAACAGTGAATATCAGGAAGCTTAGCAATCTTTCTGTGAAATAAAACAGAAAGAGCAGAGATTTGTCCCTTGAAGGAACTTGCAGACAAATCTTTATCCAAACCATCCTGAAGAAACTGTAAAATGAAATAAGTCTTCCAAACTCGATAAATTAAATCTTCAAAGAAACAGATTTACGAGCCTGTAACATAGTATTAATCACTCAGGTCAGAGAAACTTATGGCTAAGTACCAAGCGTTCAATTTCCATACCTTCAAATTTAATGATTTGAGATTCTGATGGACAAAAGGTCTGGTTTTAAAGGAAGTGACCAAGGTTGGCAACTGGACATCCGAGCAAGATCTGCCTACCAAAACCTGTGAGGCCACGCTGGTAATACCAGAAACACTAACGACTGTGTCATGATGATCTTGGAGATCACTCTTTGAAGAAGAACTAGAGGCGGGAAGATATAAGCAGGTTGGTAAAATCAAGGAACTGCTAACCGCCTGAGGATCCCTGGAACTGAACAAGTACCTGGGAAGTTTCTTGATTAGATGGGAAGCCATCAGATCTATTTCTGGAAGCCCCCACATCTGAACAATCTGAAAAAAAATCACATCTGGATGGAGAGACCACTCCCCTAGATGTAAAGTCTGACGGCAGGGATAATCCACTTCCCAAATGACTAAACCTGGGATATGTACCGCAGAAATTAGACAAGAGCTGGATTCTTCCCAAGAAAGTATCCAGTATACTTTTTTCACAGCTAGGGGACTGTGAGTCCGACCCTGATGATTGACATATGCCACAGTTGTGATTGTCTGTCTGAAAACAAATGAGTGGTTCTCTCTTCAACAGAGGCCAAACATGAAGAGCCCTGAAAATAGCACAGAGTTCTAAAATCTTAATTGGTAACCTCGCCTTTTGAGGTTTCCAAACTCCTTGTGCTTTCAGAGATCCCCAGACAGCTCCCTAACCTGAAAGACTTGCATGTGTTGTGATTACAGTCCAGGTTGGACAAACAAAAGAGGCCCCTTGAACTAAACGATGGTGGTCTAACCACCAAGTCAGAGTGAGTCAAACGTTGGGATTCAAGGATATTGACTGTGATATCCTTGTATAATCCCTGCACCATTGATACAGCATACAAAGCTGAAGAGGTCTTATATGAAAACAAGCAAAGGGAATGAACGAGACTGAAGGTTTTGACAAGCTGAAACCAATTTCATTCATCTCTTGAATGTTATAGACAAGTCATATAGAGTCATGGACACTGAATCTATCTGAAAACATAAAAAGGTGACCCTTGTCTGAGGAATCAAGGATCTTTTTGGTAAATTGATCCTCCAACCATGTCTTTGAAGAAACAACACTAGTTAATTCGTGTGAGATTCGGCAGAATGTAAAGACTGAGCTAGTACCAAGAAATCATCCAAATAAGGAACAGCGCAATACCCTGTTCTCTGAATACAGAGAGTAGGGCACCAAGAACCTTTGAGAAAAATCTTGGAGCTGTCGCTAGGCCAAATGGAAAAGCGACAAATTGGTAATGTTTGTCTAGAAAAGAGAATTGCAGAAAATGATAGTGGTCTGGATGAATCGGAATATGAAGATATGCATCCTGTAAGCCTATCGAGGACACATAATGACCTTGCTGAACAAAAGGCAGAATAGTCCTTATGTTACCATTTGAAAGATGGCACTCCTGCAAAACGATTCAAAATTTCAGATCTAGAACTGGCCTGAATACATTTTCTTTTTTTGGGACAATGAATAGATTTGAATAAAGCCCCAGACCCTGTTCCTGAAACGGAACTGGTATGATTACCCTTGAAAGACAATACTCTAAATACACAGATACAGAATCTGTCCAAATGTTTTGGAAAAACGAGGGCCGCATCTTCCTGCAGACTTGGGGGCTGGCATTGGTTTCTTAAAGGGCTTGGATTTATTTCAACTTAAAAGTTTCCAATTGGAACCAGGTTCTTTGGGGGAAGGATTGGCTTTCTGTTCCTTATTCTGTCGAAAAGAATAAAAACGATTATAAGGTTTTAGATTTACCCTTAGGTCTTTATCCTGAGGCAAAAAATCTCCCTTTCCCCCAGTGATAGTTGAACTATAAAGGATCCTTAAAATAAATACTCTCTCATAGGAATAGTAGTACATTTGGCAAGAGTAGAAATAGCCCCATCAACTTTGGAGATTTTTTCCCAAAACTCCAATCCAGCTGGTGGCAAAGGATACAACTTCTATGTGTGTGATCTTCCTGCGCTAAAGACCAGTATCATTGGTTCTAGAGCTAAAACTTTTGAGGTGGGTAGGAATATAAAGAAACACTATAGAGAATGAATTTTTATATATAAACAAATTTTCTTTTATTTGATTTCTTATACAATAAAAAAGTAAAAAATGATAAAAAATGCTCTTTGGCTCTTAAAATAAATTGTTTAAAAGCAATTACTAAAAGAGTTTTTCTTTTTTCAGCGAAAAAATGGCAAAGGCAAAAAGACAAGCAGTAGGTATAGTTAGTATACACAGTGGATTAGGAAGCATGAGAGGTTAGTAAACAATGAAATGGGGTTAGAAAGATCAAGATATGTTGGACAAATAAAGATAGAGGGATATTAGAACATAGAAAAATTGTAAAACAAGGCAGAATGCTATATTAGCAGGTTACCAACTTATTGCATGTAAAAAGCAGTTTGCTGCATATATTAGGTAGCGTATTGCACACCAAAAAAGTGTGTTGCACATAAACAGCGTATTGCACATAAAAAGCAAGCTTTAGTATATGAAAACAAGCCTATATGAGTCAAGGCAGGGTTATATTAAAACGTTGTATGAAAAATGTTCTTTTCTGTGCACAGGTAAAGATTGTGGCAGGTAAAAGTTAATGCCGTCTCTTTATAGTAGGGGTACCTTATATGATCAAGATATAGCTTGTTTAGTGTTCCAATCCTGACTTTTCAATAGAAATATTCCCGGATTTTTGGTGTAGCGGTAAAACCAGGTTACCTTTAGATTGTTGGTTCCAAAGTAAGCGTCTGATGGTTTACAGATAGGATGTCTTGTCCTGTTTCTTTCACTTAATGGTAAATCCAGGTTACCATTAGGTTTTTCAAAACGGCATACAGGCCTGGTGATTTGTAGATGCAACGCCTTGTCTAGCGTCTAAAAGCAGGGTAATTCCCGTCCGGTCTTTTCCTCACTAGTTTGCTGGAGGTAGTAGTCTGACGTCAGACTACGGTGGCTCAATGTTGCCAAAAGAAGTAACGTGTTTCGGTCGTGGACCTTTCTCAAACTTCTGATTTGGTTAGTGTCCATGGTGCTCTTTTTACAGCGGAGCATGTGTCCTAAAAAAGTGTATAAGCACCTCCTTATATTTTGCATATTATATGACTTATGCATAAATAGCAAAATGGCAAATTTAAGCCATAGTTGATTTACATATATTAAACAATAAATTATATATAGTGTAACGCACAACATTAAAAAAGTTTATAAAAGAAAAAAGAAAAAGCTGAGTGTGAGTTTATTTAAGTAGGTTTATACGCTATACTCTGTAAGTGGAAATGTCTAGGGCTGGAACCAGGAAAAACATTAAAAAGGAGTTCTCTTTTTGCCTGAGAGGTTGCGCTGTTTTTAGAGCAATATTGCTTGTAAGCCAGAGACAGTTTTTGCTCTGCACTTATTTATAATAAGAATAAAGATGAACATAAAAGATATATACAAAATAATGATGAGAATCAAAAAATCATCAAAAATTCACAATAGAATTGCATATTGTAAAACAAATGGATGGAGACATAGTATATCTCTTAGAATACGTTATAGTTATATTATATATACAGGATGGTTTTGTATAATTATTTGCAGAGAGAGTAATGCTATATATATATATTTTCTGGGGGTATTTTAGAGAATAAGTTATGTGAGCCTATATATATGTATAATAATAAAATATAATATGATATAATAAAATAAAATATATTATCTTCAATTGACAATTAGTGTAGAACATTTTAAATCCCTAGACGTCCATCAGAGGACTTTAAGTTCAACCTATGTCTTATTGGCTATCAAATTATTCCTGCATAAAACTACCTAGATTAAACTCTAAATTCATGCCCTTGGGGGTTAGGGTGTCTAAGTCAAAAATCCACTTGGCCTCTGATCTCAAAAGGGCATGGGTCGGATTCCCTCCTCTCCAATTTTTTCTTAGTTTGTCTATAATGGTGTAGCTAAAGTGCTTCAGATCGCCATTATTACATTTTTTAAAATGTCTGGGTACTGGGAGTTCTCTATTCCCATCATCGTTCATGTGTTCAATTGATGAAATGTGTTCCCTAATACGATCCAGAGTTGTTCTATCCGACTCGCCCACATATTGGGCCCCACAGCTGCATTCTAATAGATATATAATATGTTTGTCCGTACACCTATAGGTTCCTTTTATGTAAAATTCCTTCCCTGTTGTTGTGGATCTAAAGGACTTTCTTTTTGTGGCATATTTGCAGGCCTTGCAGGTGCAGCATGGAAAAAAGCCTTGCACATCCTTTCCCCATAAGTCTTTCTGGTTTTTCATATTCAATTTCTTTTTAAGGTCTGTTGGCACTAACATATTCTTTAGGTTTCTAGACTTTCTATATATTATTTTTGGATATTCGGGTAGAGATGAACCCAAAACTACGTCTTTTTTTAGGATAGGCCAGTGCTTTTTCATGATTTTTTCTATGATCCCTTTGTTGCAATTGTACTGTGTTATAAAGGGGAGAAACACAGTACAATTGCAACAAAGGGATCATAGAAAAAATCATGAAAAAGTACTGGCCTATCCTAAAAAAAGACGTAGTTTTGGGTTCATCTCTACCCGAATATCCAAAAATAATATATAGAAAGTCTAGAAACCTAAAGAATATGTTAGTGCCAACAGACCTTAAAAAGAAATTGAATATGAAAACCAGAAAGACTTATGGGGAAAGGATGTGCAAGGCTTTTTTCCATGCTGCACCTGCAAGGCCTGCAAATATGCCACAAAAAGAAAGTCCTTTAGATCCACAACAACAGGGAAGGAATTTTACATAAAAGGAACCTATAGGTGTACGGACAAACATATTATGTATATATTAGAATGCAGCTGTGGGGCCCAATATGTGGGCGAGTCGGATAGAACAGCTCGGGATCGTATTAGGGAACACATTTCATCAATTGAACACATGAACGATGATAGGAATAGAGAACTCCCAGTACCCAGACATTTTAAAAAATGTAATAATGGCGATCTGAAGCACTTTAGCTACACCATTATAGACAAACTAAGAAAAAATTGGAGAGGAGGGAATCCGACCCATGCCTTTTTTGAGATCAGAGGCCAAGTGGATTTTTGACTTAGACACCCTAACCCCCAAGGGCATGAATTTAGAGTTTAATCTAGGTAGTTTTATGCAGGAATAATTTATTGATAGCCAATAAGACATATGTTGAACTTAAAGTCCTCTGATGGACGTCTAGGGATTTAAAATGTTCTACACTAATTGTCAATTGAAGATAATATATTTTATTTTATTATATCATATTATATTTTATTAATATACATATATATAGGCTCACATAACTTATTCTCTAAAATACCCCCAGAAAATATATATATAGCATTACTCTCTCTGCAAATAATTATACAAAACCATCCTGTATATATAATATAACTATAATGTATTCTAATAGATATACTATGTCTCCATCCATTTGTTTTACAATATGCATTTCTATTGTGAATTTTTGATGATTTTTTGATTCTCATCATTATTTTGTATGTATCTTTTATGTTCATCTTTATTCTTATTATAAATAAGTGCAGAGCAAAAACTGTCTCTGGCTTACAAGCAATATTGCTCTAAAAACAGCGCAACCTCTCAGGCAAAAAGAGAACTCCTTTTTAATGTTTTTCCTGGTTCCAGCCCTAGACATTTCCACTTACAGAGTATAGCGTATAAACCTACTTAAATAAACTCACACTCAGCTTTTTCTTTTTTCTTTTATAAACTTTTTTAATGTTGTGTGTTACACTATATATAATTTATTGTTTAATATATGCAAATCAACTATGGCTTAAATTTGCCATTTTGCTATTTATGTATAAGTCATATAATATGCAAAATATAAGGAGGTGCTTATACACTTTTTTAGGACACATGCTCCGCTATAAAAAGAGCACCATGGACACTAACTAAAATCAGAAGTTTGAGAAAGGTCCACGACCGAAACGCGTTACTTCTTTTGGCAACATTGAGCCACCGTAGTCTGTGACGTCAGACTACTACCTCCAGCAAACTAGTGAGGAAAAGACCGGACGGGAATTACCCTGCTTTTAGACGCTAGACAAGGCGTTGCATCTACAACTCACCAGGCCTGTATGCCGTTTTGAAAAACTTAATGGTAACCTGGATTTACCATTAAGTGAAAGAAACAGGACAAGACATCCTATCTGTAAACCATCAGACGCTTACTTTGGAACCAACAATCTAAAGGTAACCTGGTTTTACTGCTACACCAAAAATCCGGGAATATTCCTATCGAAAAGTCAGGATTGGAACACTAAACAAGCTATATCTTGATCATATAAGGTACCCCTAATATAAAGAAACGGCATTAACTTTTACCTGCCACAATCTTTACCTGTGCACAGAAAAGAACATTTTTCATACAACGTTTTAATATAACCCTGCCTTGACTCATATAGGCTTGTTTTCATATACTAAAGCTTGCTTTTTATGTGCAATACACTGTTTATGTGCAACACGCTTTTTTGGTGTGCAATACGCTACCTAATATATGCAGCAAACTGCTTTTTACATGCAATAAGTTGATAACCTGCTAATATAGCATTCTGCCTTGTTTTAAAAATTTTCTATGTTCTAATATCCCTCTATCTTTATTTGTCCAACATATCTTGATCTTTCTAACCCCATTTCATTGTTTACTAACCTCTCATGCTTCCTAATCCACTGTGTATACTAACTATACCTACTGCTTGTCTTTTTGCCTTTGCCATTTTTTCGCTGAAAAAAGAAAAAATCTTTTAGTAATTGCTTTTAAACAATTTATTTTAAGAGCCAAGGAGCATTTTTTATCATTTTTTACCTTTTTATTGTATAAGAAATCAAATAAAAGAAAATTTGTTTATATATAAAAATTCATTCTCTATAGTGTTTCTTTATATTCCTACCCACCTCAAAAGTTTTAGCTCTAGAACCAATGATACTAGTCTTTAGCGCAGGAAGATCACACACATAGACTTTCACTTATCAATTTAATCTGGGAATTTTTTTATATCAACCTGTGTACTTTGAGGTGATTTTTTCAGCGCTCTCTCTTTCTCTATTTTATAAAAGGATACAACTTCTTAAACCTAGAGGAAGGAATAAAAAGTACCACCAGGCATTTTCCATTCCTTAGAAATCATATCAGAAATAGCATCAGGAACTGGAAAAACCTGTGGAGTAACCACAGGAGGTTTGTAAACAGAATTTAAACGTTTACTAATTTAAGTATCAAGAGGACTAGATTCCACAATATCCACAAGTAAACAACACTTCTTTACGAATATACTCCATCTTAAAGAGGAGGAAGGATCTTTTGAACCAGATAGATCCTCATCAGAGAAAAATAATTCAGTATGTTGTCTGTCATTTAAAATTTCATCAAAAAGACCTTTTACGTTTATTAGAAGGCGGAATAGCAGACAAAGCCTTCTGAATCGCATCAGCAATAAAATCTTTTATATTCACAGGGATGTCATGTACATCAGATGTTGAAGGAACAACAGGCATTGTTCTAGTACTGAAGGATGCATTCTCTGTATGCAAAAGCTTGTCATGACAACTGTTACATACTACAGCTGGAGATATAATCTCCAAAAACTTACAACAGATACACTTAGCTTTGGTAGAACTGGTGTCAGGCAGCAGGATTCCAACAGTGGTTTCTGAGACAGGATCAGATTGAGACATCTTGCAAATGTAAGAGAAAAAAAACATAGTAAGCAAAAACATAATTTATGTAAGAATTTACCTGATAAATTAATTTCTTTCATATTGGCAAAAAGTCCATGAGCTAGTGACGTATGGGATATACAATCCTACCAGGAGGGGCAAAGTTTCCCAAACCTCAAAAACAAAATTTATACTTACCTGATAAATTTATTTCTCTTGTGGTGTATCCAGTCCACGGTTTCATCCATTACTTGTGGGATATTCTCCTTCCCAACAGGAAGCTGCAAGAGGACACCCACAGCAGAGCTGTCTATATAGCTCCTCCCCTAACTGCCACCCCCAGTCATTCGACCGAAGACAAGCAAGAAAAAAAGGAGAAACTATAGGGGGCAGTGGTGACTGTAGTTTAAAAATAAAAAACACCTGCCTTAAAAAGACAGGGCTAGGCCGTGGACTGGATACACCACAAAAGAAATAAATTTATCAGGTAAGCATAAATTTTGTTTTCTCTTGTAAAGGTGTATCCAGTCCACGGGTTCATTCATTACTAGTGGGATACCAATACCAAAGCTTTAGGACACAGATGAAGGGAGGGACAAGGCAGGAACTTAAACGGAAGGCACCACTGCCTGTAAGACCTTTCTCCCAAAAATAGCCTCCGAAGAAGCAAAAGTATCAAATTTATAGAATTTAGAAACGGTATGAAGCGAAGACCAAGTCGCCGCCTTACAAATCTGTTCAACAGAGGCCTCATGTTTAAAAGCCCATGTGGAAGCTACTGCTCTAGTAGAATGAGCTGTAATTCTTTCAGGAGGCTGCTGGCCAGCAGTCTCATAGGCTAAGCGTATTATACTTCTTAGCCAAAAAGAAAGAGAAGTTGCCGAAGCCTTTTGGCGTCTCTTCTGTCCAGAGTAGACAACAAACAAAGCAGATGTTTGACGAAAATCCTTTGTAGCTTGTAAATAAAACTTTAAAGCACGAACCACATCAAGATTGTGTAATAGACGTTCCTTCTTTGAAGAAGGATTAGGACATAGTGAAGGAACAACAATCTCCTGATTGATATTCTTCTTAGATACCACCTTAGGAAGAAACCCAGGTTTGGTACGTAACACTACCTTATCTGCATGGAAAATCAGATAAGGGGAATCACATTGTAAAGCAGATAACTCCGAAACTTTTCGAGCCGAGGAGATAGCTACTAAAAACAGAACTTTCCAAGATAAAAGCTTAATATCTATGGAATGCAAAGGTTCAAACGGAACCCCTTGAAGAACTTTAAGAACTAAATTTAAACTCCATGGTGGAGCAACAGGTTTAAACACAGGCTTGATTCTAACTAAAGCCTGACAAAACGCCTGAACGTCTGGAACCTCAGCCAGACGTTTGTGCAAAAGAATAGACAGAGCAGAAATCTGTCCCTTTAAGGAACTAGCTGACAAACCCTTCTCCAATTCTTCTTGGAGAAAATATAATATCCTAGGAATCCTGACCTTACTCCATAAGTAACCCTTGGATTCACACCAATGAAGATATTTACACCATATCTTATGATAGATTATCCTGGTGACAGGCTTTTGATCTTGAATTAAGGTATCAATGACCTATTCGGAAAAACCACGCATTGATAGAATAAAGTGTTCAATCTCCAAGCAGTTAGAAGCAGAGAAATTAGATTTGGATGTTTGAAGGGACCTTGAAGTAGAAAGTCCTGCCTTAGCGGCAGAGTCCATGGTGGAAAGGATGACATGTCCACCAGATCTGCATACCAAGTCCTGCGTGGCCACGCAGGGGCTATCAAGATCACCGAAGCTCTCTCCTGCTTGATCTTGGCAATCAGACGAGGGAGCAGAGGAAACGGTGGAAACACATAAGCCAGGCTGAAGGACCAGGGCACTGCTAGAGCATCTATCAGCGCTGCCTTGGGAACCCTGGACCTGGACCCGTAACAAGGAAGCTTGGCGTTCTGACGAGACGCCATGAGATCCAGTTCTGGTTTGCCCCAAAGTTGGATCAACTGGGCAAATACCTCCGGATGGAGCTCCCACTCCCCCGGATGAAAAGTCTGCCGACTTAGAAAATCTGCCTCCCAGTTCTCTACTCCTGGGATATGGATAGCTGAGAGATGGCAAGAGTGAACCTCTGCCCATAGAATTATCTTTGAAACCTCCAACATTGCCAGGGGGCTCCTTGTTCCCCCCTGATGGTTGATATAGGCTACAGTCGTGATGTTGTCCGACGGAAATCTGATGAACCTGACCGCAGCTAGCTGAGGCCAAGCCTGAAAAGCATTGAATATCGCTCTTAGTTCCAGAATGTTTATCGGAAGGAGGGCCTCCTCCTGAGTCCACAAACACTGAGCCTTCAGGGAGTTCCAGACTGCACCCCAGCCCAGAAGGCTGGCATCTGTCGTTACTATAGTCCATTCTGGCCTGCGGAAACTCATTCCCTTGGACAGATGGACCCGAGATAGCCACCAGAGAAGAGAATCCCTGGTCTCTTGATCCAGATTTAGTAGAGGGGACAAATCTGTGTAATCCCCAATTCCACTGATTGAGCATGCAAAGTTGCAGTGGTCTGAGATGTAGGCGGGCAAACGGAACTATGTCCTTTGCCACTACCATTAATCCGATTACCTCCATACACTGAGCCACTGACGGACGAGAAATGGAATAAAGAGCACGGCAGGAAGTTAGAAGTTTTGACAACCTGACCTCTGTCAGATAAATCTTCATTTCTACTGAATCTATCAGAGTTCCTAGGAAGGAAACTCTTGTGAGAGGTGAGAGAGAACTCTTTCCTTTGTTCACCTTCCACCCGTGAGACCTTAGGAATGCCAGAACAATGTCCGTATGGGACCTGGCGATTTGAAAAGTTGACGCCTGTATCAGGATGTCGTCTAGGTAAGGGGCTACTGCTATACCCCGCGGTCTTAGAACCGCCAGAAGGGACCCTAGAACCTTCATAAAGATTCTTGGTGCCGTGGCTAACCCAAAGGGAAGAGCCACAAACTGGTAATGCCTGTCTAGGAAGGCGAACTTGAGAAACTGATGATGATCCCTGTGTATCGGAATATGTAGATAAGCATCCTTTAAATCCACGGTAGTCATATATTGACCCTCCTGGATCATAGGTAGGATGGTTCGAATAGTCTCCATCTTGAAGGATGGGACCCTGAGAAATTTGTTTAGGATCTTGAGATCCAAGATTGGTCTGAAAGTTCCCTCTTTATTGGGAACTATAAACAGATTTGAATAGAAGCCCTGCCCCTGTTCCTCCTTTGGAACTGGGTGGACCACTCCCATAACTAGTAGGTCTTGAACCCAATGTAAGAATGCCTCTCTCTTTATCTGGTTTGCAGATAATTGTGAGAGATGAAATCTCCCCTTTGGAGATGAAGCTTTAAAATCCAGAAGATATCCCTGGGAAACAATCTCCAGAGCCCAGGGATCCTGGACGTCTCTTGCCCAAGCCTGAGTGAAGAGAGAAAGTCTGCCCCCCACTAGATCCGGTCCCGGATCGGGGGCTACTCCTTCATGCTGTCTTAAAGGCAGCAGCAGGCTTTTTGGCCTGTTTCCCCTTGTTCCAAGCCTGGTTAGGTCTCCAGACTAGCTTGGACTGGGCAAAATTTCCCTCTTGTTTTGTAGAAGAGGAAGATGAAGCTGCGCCACTCTTGAAGTTTCGAAAGGAACGAAAATTAGTCTGTTTGGTCCTTAACTTGTTGGACCTATCCTGGGGAAGGGCGTGGCCTTTTCCTCCAGTAATATCAGAAATGATCTCCTTCAGTCCAGGCCCAAATAGGGTCTGCCCTTTGAAGGGGATTTTGAGAAGTTTAGACTTTGAAGTGAGATCAGCTGACCAGGATTTAAGCCATAGCGCCCTACGTGCCTGAATGGCAAAACATGAATTTTTAGCCGTTAGCTTGGTTAAATGAAAAACGGCGTCAGAAATAAATGAATTGGCTAACAAGGATATCATCCAACGGGGTCTCTACCTGTAAAGCCTCCTCCAGAGACTCGAACCAGAAAGCCGCTGCAGCAGTGACTGGGGCAATGCATGCAAGAGGCTGGAGAATAAAACCTTGTTGTATAAAGATTTTCTTAAGGAAACCCTCTAATTTCTTATCCATAGGATCTAGGAAAGCACAACTGTCCTCGACAGGAATAGTTGTACGCTTAGCTAGGGTAGAGACTGCTCCCTCCACCTTAGGGACCGTCTGCCACAAGTCCCGTGTAGCGGCATCTATAGGAAACATTTTCTTAAAAGCAGGAGGGGGAGAGAACGGCACACCTGGTCTATCCCATTCCTTAGTAATAATTTCTGAAAACCTCTTAGGGATTGGAAAAACATCAGTGTAAACAGGCACTGCAAAGCATTTGTCCATTTTACACAATTTCTCTGGGACTACAATGGTGTCACAGTCATCCAGAGTTGCTAAAACCTCCCTGAGCAACACACGGAGGTGTTCAAGCTTAAATTTAAATGCTGTCATTTCAGACTGAAGTAACGCCTTCCCTGAATCAGATAGAAGCTCTCCTGCTTCAACTTCTGCACATTGTGAGGGTATATCAGACATAGCTACTAAAGCGTCAGAGAGCTCTGTATTTGTTCTAGCCCCAGAGCTGTCTTGCTTTCCCTGTAACCCTGGCAGTTTGGACAATACCTCAGTGAGGGTATGATTCATAACTGCCGCCATGTCTCGTAAAGTAAACGCATTGGACGCGCTAGATGTACTTGGCGTCCCTTGAGTGAGAGTTATAGGTTCTGACACGTGGGGAGAGCTAGATGGCATAACCTCCCTTTTGTCAGTCTCAGAAACCTCAGAGAAAAAACGTTTTTATTTATAAATCATGCAAACGTTTTTACACTAAGTAATATAGGTTTTAACATGAATATTATCCCTTTTTGCAAGCATGATCCCAGTTGTTGTTAAATCACTGTATCAGGCTTACCTCAAATATACCAGGCACTGTCAGCATTTTCTAGACCTTATCTCTCTAGAAAAAAATATACTGAACATACCTCAAAGCAGGCAATCTGCAGACCGTCCCCCCAACTGAAGTTTTCTTTCCGTACTCTTCAGTTATGTGTGAGAACAGCAATGGACCTTAGTTACAAACCGCTAAGATCATCAAAACTCCAGGCAGAAGTCTTCTTCCAATTTCTGCCTGAGAGTAAAAACAGTACAACGCCGGAACCGTTTAAAAATAAACTTTTGATTGAAGGTAAAAACTACACTAAGTCACCACATCTCTCTTGATACTTCCTTTCTTGTCGAGAGCTGCAAGACAATGACTGGTGGCAGTTAGGGGAGGAGCTATATAGACAGCTCTGCTGTGGGTGTCCTCTTGCAGCTTCCTGTTGGGAAGGAGAATATCCCACAAGTAATGGATGAAACCGTGGACTGGATACACCTTTACAAGAGAAATGCCTATAAATACACCCCTCACCACACCCACAATTCAGTTTAACGAATAGCCAAGAAGTGGGGTGATAAAGGAGTAAAAAGCCTCAAAAAAGGAATTTGGAAATAATTGTGCTTTATACAAAAAAATCATAACCACCATAAAAAGGGTGGGCCTCTTGGACTCTTGCCAATATGAAAGAAATTAATTTATCAGGTAAGTTCTTACATAAATTATGTTTTCTTTCATGTAATTGGCAAGAGTCCATGAGCTAGTGATGTATGGGATATCAATACCCCAGATGTGGAACTCCACGCAAGAGTCGTTAGAGAAGGAGGGATAAAAATAAACAGCAGCCATTTCTCGCTGAAAAAATAATAAATATAAAAGTCATTCTCATAATGAAAAGAAAAACTTAAAACATCAGCAGAAGAATCAAACTGAAACAGCTGCCTGAAGAACTTTTCTACCAAAAACTGCTTCTGAAGAAGCAAATACATCAAAATGGTAGAATTAAGTAAATGTATGCAAAGAAGACCAAGTTGCTGCTTTGCCAATCTGATCAACTGAAGCTTCATTCTTAAAAGCCCATGGAGTGGCGACTGATCTAGTAGAATGAGATGTAATTCTCCGAGGCGGGGCCTGACCCGACTCCAAATAAGCTTGATGAATCAAAAGCTTTAACCAAGAAGCCAAGGAAATAGCAGAGGCCTTCTGACCTTTCCTAGGACCAGAAAATATAACTAATAGACTAGAAGTTTTCCTGAAATTTTTAGTAGCTTTAACATAATATTTCAAAGCTCTTACCACATCCAAAGAATGTAAGGATCTTTCCAAAGAAATCTTAGGATTAGGACATAAGGAAGGGACAACAATTTCTCTACTAATGTTGTTAGAATTCACAACTTTAGGCAAAAATTTAAATGAAGTCCGCAAAACCGCCTTATCCTGATGAAAAATCAGAAAAGGAGATTCACAAGAAAGAGCAGATAGCTCAGAAACTCTTCTAGCAGAAGAGATGGCCAAAAGGAACAACACTTTCCAAGAAAGTAGTTTATGTCCAAAGAATGCATAGGCTCAAATGGAGGAGCCTGTAACGCCTTCAAAACCAAATTAAGACTCCAAGGAGAAGAAATTGATTTAATGACGGGCTTAATACGAACTAAAGCCTGTACAAAACAGTGAATATCTGGAAGTTTAGCAATCTTTCTGTGAAATAAAACAGAAAGAGCGGAGATTTGTCCTTTCAAGGAACTTGCGGACAAACCCTTCTCTAAACCATCCTGAAGAAACTGTAGAATTCTAGGAATTCTAAAAGAATGCCAAGAGAAATTATGAGAAGAACACCAGGAAATGTAGGTCTTCCAAACTCGATAATAAATCTTTCTAGAGACAGATTTACGAGCTTGTAACATAGTATTAATCACTGGGTCAGAGAAACCTCTATGACTTAGTACTAAGCGTTCAATTTCCATACCTTCAAATTTAATGATTTGAGATCCTGATAAAAAAACGGACCTTGAGACAGTAGGTCCGGGCTTAACGGAAGTGGCCAAGGTAGGCAACTGGACATCCGAACAAGATCCGCATACCAAAACCTGTGTGGCCATGCTGGAGCCACCAGCAACACAAACGATTATTCCATGATGATTTTGGAGCTCACTCTTGGAAGAAGAACTAGAGGCGGGAAAATGTAAGCAGGATGATAACACCAAGGAAGTAGAATGGGTAAAATGTAACACTTTATTAACATATATACAAAGACAGACAATTTACTTAAATTGGACCATGGTAAAGAAACAAGTAATCACCATATGTTTCTATATTAAGTCATAGGTAATGGTCCAACACTAAGATAAAAACCAAAAGATAAAAATGAGGGCAGTGTGATCTAATGGTTACTAGAGCAGAATATGGCAGAATGAATCTGAATAAGTGGAATAAGGGATATAGGAGTTTGTAAACCAAACACAAACACACAGGCTATGCGCTCAAAGGCTTCCTCCTTCCTGCGTACTGCTGGGATTCAACCCAGTCAGCCGATTTCTGACTTTGATCCCTACAAATAAACCACACAGCGTTCATTCAATATCAGTATATCTTAGCTAATCACACAAAAGGCTTGTGTAGAGAGAAATACTCTATCATATGTTGTTTGGATAGTAGCGCAAATGATCATATATTGGTATTGCAGAGTGTACATCAAACAGCCTTTCAATCCAAAAAGGGGCTTAACAATATAAGTTTAAAATAGCTCAATTAGCTAAGAGAATATTCACTATAGTTCTATGTGCTTATCGTCACCGAAAGAACTATCCTCTATAACATTCGCTATATTAAGCTATTAAAGTGAACAGACTGCAGCCCTGTGCGCTATTGCGCTAAATTACAATACGCTCATGTTGCAAACATACAACAAGCCTAGGCTTCGATAACTGCTCTCACACCAAGTTAGAACACGCCCACCGACGCGTTTCGTCACTGTGCGTGACTTCGTCAGGGCATAGGGCCGGCCCAGCCTCATAACCCATCTTTTGTAATCAGCGGTTGCCGTAGTAACGGCTTGTGTATAGCGGAAGTGTTCACCGCCATAGCTAAAGCAATCGTATGATACAATCTATTGTTCAAATATTGGAAAAGTAGGTATTTTTCATCAATGTGTATTTGTCCACAATTTGCTGGTTGGGGGATTTTACTATGAAAATCATCATTGCTGTCAATACAGACTAAGTATATGTAGTATTTTCATATGCGTGTGTGAACAAAATACATAGTATTACATATCTTCCTACATCACATAGTCTTAACTACCTCTGTTTTTATCAACGCATGTTCACATTAACATCTATCATGTCAATACTCAGTATAGATCGGTATTTATTTTGATATTAAATTATGTACTGTTTGAAAACATTATCTTTCCTTTTTGTTCTCATATATATCGATTATTGAAAGATTAATTCAGGATTTCTTTAAAGCACTTTCAAAAACGTCACTCAGATACAACATAGTACTAGACTAGATCCATTTCATGTTTTCATATGAGTATGTAGATAGAATGATTAGTGTCAGAGAAACCTCCTTAGGACAAAACTTTGCTTGTGTCTGTCTTTTAACAGAAAAGGTACACATTTACACATATTATATCAGTACTTTATAGAGAAAGATAGTTTTTATAGTTCTCTATTTTTATATATACTTTTATCTAGAAGTGATCGATGCAGGATCAAAAAACCAACACCTAGATGCAACATAGTAGCAGAGTCATCATTTGGATTCCTGTTTCTCGTTGTTATTTTAGTCACGATTATAATTGAACGTAGGTGCCACAGGAATTGTACTTACATTGATATTTTTAATATCACAATAGATTGATACAGTTTTAGTCACACGCGTGAGGAATCGCTATGTGTTACACTAGGCGTGCTGTGTGAATTTTCCCTAACCTACTATAAACACCAAGGAAGTGTCAGCGCATCCACTGCTTCCGCCTGAACATCCCTGGACCTGGACAGGTATCTGGGAAGTTTCTTGTTTATATGAGAGGCCATGAGATCTATCTCTGGAAGACCCCACCATCTGAACAATCTGAGAAAATACATCTGGATGGAGAGACCACTCCCCTGGATGTAAAGTCTGACGGCTGAGATAATCCGCCTCCCAATTGTCTACACCTGGGATATGCACTGCAGTGATTAGACAGGAGCTGGATTCCGCCCAAGCAAGTATCCGAGATACTTCTTTCATTGCTTGGGGACTGTGAGTCCCACCCAGATGGTAAAAATGAACAAAAGGAATAGCGTCCGATGCTGCAGTCATGAGGCCTAAAACTTCCATGCACATAGCCACTGAAAGGAATGACAGACTGAAGGTGCCGACAGGCTGCAACCAATTTTAAACGTCTCTTGTCTGTTAGAGACAGAGTCATGGACACTGAATCTATCTGGAAACCTAAAAAGGTGACCCTTGTCTGAGAAATCAAGAAACTTTTTGGTAAATTGATCCTCCAACCATGTTTTTGTAGAAACAATACTAGTTGATTTGTGTGAGATTCTGCAGAACGTAAAGACTGAACTAGTACCAAGATATTGCCCAAATAAGGAACACCCACCACCATAGGAGGGAAAGTTTGTAAAACTGAATTGTGGGTGTGGTGAGGGGTGTATTTTTTTATTTTTTTTAAATCTTTATTGAGATTTCAAAATTAAACAATTACATATCAAAGGAAACAAGAGGACTCACAGGGTCAAACATATTATGATACATTTTGCATTGCATTCTGTACATGTATAACTATTTGAGCATGGGGCTTTAGTTTTGAAATTGTCGAGTTATCCTTAGTCCATACTGATGCTGGTTCTATGTGATCAGCTGGATGTTGTTTAGAGTCCATTGTATTTTTAATTGCACATCTTGCTGTTTCCTCTGTTCTCAGCATAAAATTAAACGTCTCAACAAAAAAAAAGTTAACAGAAACCTATGCTACTTATTAGAAAGGGAAACATGAAATATGAAATAAAAAGAAACAAAAAGTCAAGGAGGCATAACAAAGACAAATACTGATATCCTATCTATATCTCGTTGATACTTCATATATTTGCTGTTGTCATCATTATTTACACAATTAGTCTTTATTTGTAGTAGTGTATTGTTCCCAGAGAAAAATTACATAATGATAAAAGGGCATTTGGTCGATTCTAAAATAGTGGAGCCTTTCCATTATCAGTATGTTCTTTACTGCTGCTAACCATTCCGAGAGGGATGGAATATGTGTAGACTTCCAATTTATAGGTATTAAGCGTTTGGCTGCATTAGTCATTATTTGTGAAAGAGACCTTCTAATTTTACAGTGGATACCTGTATGTAAGTTAAAGAGATACCTAACTGGCTTTTTTTCCAGCTGCATGCCTATTGCTTTATTGATTTGGTTATGCACCTCCTCCCAAAAGAGTTGTAACTTACTGCATTCCCACCAGATGTGCCACATTGTGCCCTCCTGCTCGCAGCCCCTCCAGCATTTTCCACTGACATTAGGGAACATGTGCTTTAACCTACTTGGCGTTAAATACCATCTGCTAAGGACTTTGATGTTTGTTTCTAGTATTGCCGCTGAGTGCGCAGATCTGGCTGTCATTTTAAACATGTTTGACCATGTTTTTGGAGGGATCTGCTGATTCATTTCTCTGTTCCATTTCAAAGTATAACTAGGGGTGTGAGGCGTGCAGGCACGCAATATTTCATTATACATTAATGATATTTTTTTTGGTTGGCTTTGCATATAGCACAAGGTTTCAAAAGGGGTTAATTTGTGCATCATGTCTGATTTCCTTTTGTGTGTGTGTGTAGGTAGTGTCTAACCTGGTGAAATAAAAACCATGAGGTAAACTGAGTTAGTCCTTTATCTATTAATGTTTGTCTTTTTGCTAATACATCCTTCTCTATCAACTCACACACTGGTAGGAAGCTTGACAAATCTGTGGGATGTTGAACTTGAATTTCAAGCCATAGATCTCTATTGTGAAGTAAAGTGGTCAAAGGGGAGTATGGTGTAGATATTGTGGTGTACCGATCTCTTAGTACTACCCAGTCCAACCATACAGCCTTCACACTTGGGAAAGGGTCTAATAGGACCTTATTAATTTGGTTTGGGGACCAGCATATCTTACCAATATGTGTGGTATGCAGTAACTGCGCTTCTAGGTCTATATTTCTTTTATAGCTACTCTGACTTTGCCTGCACCATTCAATAATTTTTTTAACGAGATTGCCCATTTATAAGCTTCCAAATTAGGGACCCCCAGGCCCCCATCTTCTCTACGTGAGTATAATATGGTTTTTGCAAGTCTGGGTGGTTTGCGGTGCCAGATATATGAGTTTATAATGTTTTGCAGTTTGTCTATTTCTCCCTCTGCACCTGGCAGTGCCTGCATGACATATAGTGCTTTAGGTAGTAGCATCATTTTGGTTGACGCTATTCTGCCTAGCCAAGAAATATTCTTAGGTAGCCAGGAGGAGGTTAGGGAGAGAAATTCCCGCTGCAGGCGGCCGTAGTTAAGTTTACGCATTTCATCAGTGTTGGTGGTTATGTGGATTCCTAAATATTTCAGAGCTGTATTCTGTATTTTAAAGGGAAAATTAAGTTTAATCATATTGATGTCTGCCTCTGTGAGGTTGACTGGGTAGATTTCAGACTAAGTTATTCACTAAGAAATTTGATATAGCTCCATCATTCTCAAGTTCAGTTAGGACAGCTGGTAATGAGGTTGAAGAGGATGTCAGAGTCATTAGAATATCATCCGCGAATATTGCTAATTTATACATTTGATCAGCTATTCTGACGACTGTTACTTGTGTGTTTTGCCTTAATCTTATGGCTAATGGTTCTAGGGAGAGAGCAAACAGGAGAGGGGAGAGCGGGCATCCCTGTCTCGTCCCGTTACGGATCTCAAAGGGCTCTGAAAGAATACCATTAACTTTGACTTGCGCGGTGGGGTTGGAATATAGCGCCCATATTTTATCTATAAATTTTATAGGGAATCCAAATTTTATAAGTGTAGTTTGAAGATATGTCCAATCTAAGCGATCAAACGCTTTTTCCGTGTCTGTGGAAAGGTAGATAGAAGGGGTTTTTGAGATTTTAAGGTGGTCTAGAAAATTTATTATTTTGTTAATATTATCTTTGGCTTCTCTATTTGGAATAAAACCAACCTGGTCTCCATGGACCAGGTCCGGTAGGTATTTATTTATCCTGTTGGCCAATATCTTGGCGTATATCTTAGCATCCACATTGAGTAAGGATATGGGCCTAAAATTTGCTGGCTTCTCTGGTGGTTTGCCTGGCTTAGGGATAACAGAAATATGCGCTTGTAATATTGTATCTGGGAATGGGTCTGTATTTGAAGTCTGATTAAATAAGGTCAGTAGATGCGTGGCTAAGTGGGGGATAAATGTCTTGTAATATCGACTTGAAAAGCCATCAGGGCCTGGGGCTTTGTCTGGTTTCAAATCTTTAACTACATTTGTAATCTCTAAAATAGTGATCGGTGTGGCAAGAGTCTCTGCGTCTTTGGATTTTATTATGGGAGTTTGGATGTTATTCAGGTATGTCTCACATAGTGTTCTATGTTTGTTAGGGTCTCTCTTTGGGAAGAGATTATATAGTTTATGATAAAAGGATTGGAACATTTTACTAATTGACCGTGTATCCTCAATCTGGCCTCCTTGTTCCTGAGTTAGAGCATGTATATAATTTTTTGTTTTTTGCTTTTTCAAAGCCCTGGCTAACATTTTACCTGATTTATTCCCTTCATTATAGTATTTCTGCTTTAAATATGGCTGGTGTTTTTGGTTTTCGAGTTGTAGATAATTATTTAGCTTAGTGCGTTTATCTTTTAATAAATTTTGCAAAGCCGAGTCTAGGGGGTGTAGTTTCAGTAGATAATCTGCCTCTATTACTTCTTGCGCTAAGGTGTTATATACTTTTGCAGATTGTTTGCGCTTTTGGGCTTTTAGTTTTATGAGCTCTCCTCTGATATACGCTTTATGCGCCTCCCAGATTGTTGTGGCTTTCATATCTGGCGTGTTGTTTTCTAGAAAGTATGTGTCAAGTTGCGTGGAGATTTTCTCTACTAGAGTTGTATCCATCAATAAGGAATCATCTAGATTCCACATAAATGGCTTCAATGGGATTGAGGGCCACTGCATTATACAGTCTACTCTGGAATGGTCAGACCACGTAGTATGCTTGATATTGACTAGCTTAATAAGTGATAAAGCTAAATGATCAACTAAGACATAGTCTAATCTAGAATAGCTCTTTTGAGGATGAGAAAAAAATGTGTAGTCCCTAGTGTGTGGATGTGTGTATCTCCACCACAGGAACCTAAACAGAAGGCACCACAGCTTGAAGAACCTTTCTCCCAAAAACAGCCTCAGATGAAGCAAAAGTATCAAATTTGGAAAATTTGGAAAAAGTGTGAAGAGACGACCAAGTTGCAGCCTTGCAAATCTGTTCAACAGAAGCATCGTTTTTAAATGCCCATGAGGAAGCCACAGCTCTAGTAGAATGAGCCGTAATTCGTTCTGGAGGCTGCTGTCCAGCAGTCTCGTAAGCAACACGGATGATACTCCTCAGCCAAAGAGAAAGGGAGGTAGCCGTAACTTTCTGACCCCTACGTTTCCCAGCAAAAACCACAAATAGAGATGTTTGACAAAAATCCTTAGTCGCCTGCAAATAGAACTTCAAGGCATGGACAACATCCAAATTATGTAACCGACGCTCCTTCTTAGAGGAAGGATTAGGACACAAGGAAGGAACAACAATTTCCTGATTAATATTCTTGTTAGAAACAACCTTAGGAAGAAAACCAGGTTTAGTACGTAACACCACCTTATCAGAATGGAAAACAAGATAAGGAGAATGACATTGCAATGCCGAAAGCTCAGAAACTCTGTGAGCAGAAGAAATAGCAACCAAAAATAAAACTTTCCAAGATAACAACTTAATATCTATGGAATGCATGGGTTCAAACGGAACCCCTTGAAGAACATTAAGAACTAAATTCAAACTCCAAGGAGGAGTAATAGGTCTAAAAACAGGCCGGATTCTAACCAAGGCCTGACAAAAAGATTGAACATCTGGAACATCTGCCAGACGCTTGTGTAGCAAAATAGACAAAGCAGAAATCTGTCCCTCTAAGGAACTTGCTGACAATCCCTTTTCCAATCCTTCTTGGAGAAAAGACAAAATCCTGGGAATCCGAACCCTACTCCATGAGTAGCCCTTGGATTCACACCAATAAAGATATTTACGCCATATCTTATGGTAAATTTTTCTAGTAACAAGCTTACGTGCCTGAATCAAGGTATCAATGACCGCATCAGAGAACCCCCGCTTAGATAAAATCAAGTGTTCAATCTCCAAGCAGCTGCAGAGAAATTAGATTCGCATGAAGGAAGGGTCCCGGAAAAAGGAAGGTCCTGCCTCAATGGAAGCTTCCACGGCGGCAGAGATGACATGTCCACCAGATCGGCATACCAAGTCCTGCGAGGCCACGCAGGAGCGATTAGAATCACCGAAGCCCTCTCTTGTTTGATCCGATCAATTACCCAGGGAAGGAGAGCAAACGGTGGAAACACATAAGCTAGGTTGAATGACCAAGGCACTGCCAAGGCATCTATCAGTTCGGCCTGAGGATCCCTGGACCAGGATCCATATCTCGGGAGCTTGGCATTCTGATGAGATGCCATCAGATCCAATTCCGGTCTGCCCCACCTGAGAATCAGGGAAGTAAAGACCTCCGGATGAAGTTCCCATTCCCCCGGATGAAATGTCTGTCTGCTCAAAAAATCTGCCTCCCAGTTGTCCACTCCTGGGATGTAGATTGCTGACAGATAACAAGAGTGAGTCTCCGCCCACCGAATTATCTTGGATACTTCCATCATCGCTAAGGAACTCCTTGTTCCTCCCTGATTGATGTAAGCCACAGTAGTGATGTTGTCCGACTGAAATCGGATGAATTTGGCCGAAGCCAACTGAGGCCAAGCCTGAAGTGCGTTGAATATTGCTCTCAACTCCAGAATATTGATTGGAAGTAGAGACTCCGACTGAGTCCACACACCCTGAACCTTCAGGGAATTCCAGACAGCGCCCCATCAAAGTAGACTGGCGTCCGTCGTCACTATCACCCATGAGGGTCTGCAGAAACACGTCCCTTGGGACAGATGATCCGGCGACAACCACCAAAGAAGAGAGTCCCTTGACTCCTGATCCAGATCTATTTGAGGAGACAAATTTGCATAATCTTCATTCCACTGTCTGAGTTGTAGAGGTCTGAGATGAATACGAGCAAACTGAATGATGTCCATTGACGCTACCATCAAACCAATTACCTCCATGCACTGAGCCACTGATGGCCGAGTATTGGACTGAAGGGATCGGCATGTATTTAGAATCTTTAACTTTCTGACTTCCGTCAAGAAGATTTTCATGGATACCTCAATTTTAACCCCCAACAGCATAGTATCAGTACAGTTAAACTGAGATATTCTTGTGCCCAGAATAAAACACTGCACCTACCTCCATGCTGAGGAACAGCATGACAACATCACAGTATCAAGAGGTCCACTCCTCCTCCTCCTGAGGTCCTGTGAACGAAACAGTGTCTTAGTTAGCATTCTCTAAGACCATACACATAGAAGCAGCAGAAGCGTGGGAGGTGCAGTGAAGATAAAACTCCACTAGTTCCCATAGCCTAAAAGGCTAACACTCCAAACGCTGCCCTATACAAATAGTACACTTTGGCACCATTTGAAAAATAAAATACTCTTGATTGAAGAATCTAAACCAACACCTCACTTTACCTCTTCCTATCACTAACACAGGCAAAGAGAATGACTGGAGTGGGAGGGAAGGGAGGAGCTATATATGCAGCTCTGCTGTGGAGCTCTTTGCTTCCTCCTGTTGACCAGGAGGCGATATCCCATAAGTAAGGATGAAATCCATGGACACGTCATATCTTGTAAAAGAAATATTTACTTAAACTCCCCAATCATAAATTCCATACTGAAACTGTTAGACTGCAAAAGGGAAATACACATAGACCTGACTCATGGCAAATATAAGCAAATACATATATTTAAATCTTTATAACATAAAGGGCCAAACATAGCTGAGAGTGTCTTAAAAAATTATACATACTTACCAGAAGACACCCTTCCACATATAGCAGACAGCCAAACTAGTACTGAAAAATATCAGCAGAGGTAATGGTATAGGAGTATAACGATCTGAAAAGCGAGGCAGGGGATGAATCCCTGTGACCGATTACAGAGAGCCTTTGAAAGGATTTCCCATGGGTGAAACCACTAAATCAACAGGCAATACTCCCTTCACATCCCTCTGATAAACTCTGTACTCAGAGGAATTGGGCTTCAAAATGGTTAGAAGCGCCTATCATAGAAGAAATCAAGCACATCTTGCTTCACCACCGCCATAGGCGGGAAAGTTTGTAAAAACTGAGGGGTGTGTGTGTGGTGGGAGATGTATTTATAGGCATTTTGAGGTTTGGGAAACTTTGCCCCCTCCGGGTAGGAATGTATATCCTATACGTCACTAGCTCATGGACTCTTGCCACTTACATGGAAGAAAAGAGTAAAAAAACCATACCCCATATACATCCCTCTGACAAGCACTGAACTCTGAGGGGAACCCGGGACCTAAAATAAACTGAGAACCCTTCTATACGAAGAATCAAATGCACATCTTCATTTTTTGACCACCTCCAGCAGAGGTAAAGTAAAGATTGAGGCACATGTGAGGTGGGAGGAGTTTGGGAATCTTTGCCTCCTCCTAATGATAAGGAAAAGTAATTACCAGGAGTAATAAATTGTGGATTCTCACCACCTGTATGAAAGAAAACCAATACACATTACTTTGTAAATCCTACAAATAAGTCCTATAGCTATTTTCCTGACAGCCATAATTGGTGAAAAAGGCCAAATTAAAGTACTCTATGGTAAATGGGTGGGAATCCACTTACTAAGAACCAAAACACCATAAGAAATATGTTTGGAACCAGAGACATGAAGTGCATAATGCAGCTACACTATTATCCACTGGGTATAGGATAATGCGGTAAAATCTTAAATTTTACCTTAAAGCATTGGTCATAGCAAAGAAGAACAGGAACACAGATTCCATAAAATCTATATCCCTTGAGTGCTTTGCAATCATAAACCCGCACACATTTTTGCCAACAAAATGGTTAACACATTTCGATGTAGAGTTTTTGCATTGCAATACTTAATTGCTGGTATATACATTACATATATCTAAAGTACATATATGCCCTTTTAATAATATGGTATGGGGGCATGATAAAGACAATTTATCTTCAGATGAGAAATAAAAATGGTATAGTGTCTCACCTTGTTTTCCAGACTTTTGATGCTTACATTTTCAAAAGAGTTCTCCATAGTGGAAACATATGTCAGTCTACTCATACTAGGGCTGTAGCAAGATGACTCACGAGAGGAAGAAACACCCACAGGATTTTGAGCAGCAGTGGTAGTATGAAGAAATTCTTCACCCCTAAGGAACATATATCAATGAAGTCTTATTAAACAGATAATATAATTTTATAACAATTATTTAGAAAAACAGATTTATACTTCTGGGGAGAAGAAAAAGTGCAGGACTGGTGGGTATATGGTGTATGTAGGTCTATTACAAACTTAGTTTTAAATACAAAATAATGAGGACTAGATACTATGATGTGCACTAGTACCTGCTTTGTGCCAGTAGTACCAAAACATTAGTGTTCATACTTGGCACACTACAAGAGATAGAACAAGCTGGGTAATGGAAGGTAACAGGCAGAGACCACCCATACTTTTTCTTGGAATCGCTACTGTAGTTACAGTATGCTATGGCGTTACATCAATATTGCATGCTATTGGACCCCTTTCTACCTTCTATTTATTTTTATTTTTTATTTACCACTAACCACTAGTACTCCAAACACCACCACTGCAATTATCCCTAATCCCGATGACTCCATATGCAATATACCCGTTGGGTTTGAGCAATCAGATTGTCATTGTGACAAGTTAATCCTAATTATGGATTAAGAAGACTTAAAAATGGCCAATTCAAAATGAAAAGATGGATAATTACCCATGATCAGATAATTTCAATGAATCTTGGCTAGGAGAAGAGTGAATCAAAGGCGACGTTGAAGGTCTAAAGCTGTACTGTTCTTCCTCCAATCCATGAACAGCATTATCTAGAAACATTTTAGATTTGGTTTAGATACACCAAACAGAGAATGTGTTTAAGCAAGTCTTTAAAAGTAGAATTAAATACAGTAGAACTGCATAATCAACAAGTATATAATAAAAAAAAGAAAGCAATATCATAATCTGAATGATAAATAAGCAGTACATTTTTTTCTAACAAATTTCTAAATTAATTTTCTTGCCCCCCTGTAATATGTGACAGTCATCAGCCAATAACCAATACACAACCAATATATCATGTGTACAAGACACAAACAAAAAGAACAGAAACATTACTCCCCTTAAAGAGGCTGCTAATAGTTCAAAATTTATTACTACCAGAAATTTAGGATATTATCCCTGCCTGGGATGCTCATGTTGCAGTAACATGACTAAAGGGTCAGTGTTCTATCAATCACATACGGGGGAAAAATATAACATCAAAGGTTTTGTCATAATAGTACAAAGTTTAGTATTTACATGGTTAAGTGTCCATGTGGAAGGGTTTACATTAGCAAGTCGACTAGAAGTGCCAAAGATCGTATTATTGAACACAAAAGTAATATTTAAACCAACAATATGAAAGCCCCCCTTGCACACCATTTTTTAAAAGCTGGCCATACAATTAGTCAGCTACGGTTCCAAATCATAGATCACATTGAAAAGCCTTGCAGGAGGCGGCAATAGGGAATTAATGCTTAAGCAAAAAGAATCATTTTGGATTTATGAGTTAGGAACCCTTGACCTTAATGGTATGAATAAAGTCTGTTTAATTGTTGTTCAGGATAAATTCTATGATTTGTGTTTGTTTTTTTTTTGCCTCTGTCTTAGGATGATTTTTCATAAATATAGAACTATTTGTATACCACTAGCTACATTTGAAATTGTAAAGCAAATAAGATGCTTAATGTTTTGTAAACAATTAGTTAATTACTCTACAGTGCCACCTAGTGGTATGAAGGTATATATGTGTATGCAACATGTTTGGCATGGCATGAGGATGGATTGTCTCCTGAAACATTGCCTGTCTGTCTATATAAGAATGGAATAAACCGTTTTGCTGTCACCTGCTTGCCTTCTTTTCATAAGCTTGATGCTCTTCATTATTTTGTGCCCCAGAGTGGGGCAATTATTCATTAATTCAAACCTGATGTGTTTATGTTATTTATATTATCTCACTATGTTCTAAATTTAGAAAGTTATTTTACTCTGCTCAATTTGTTAATAGCAGTTATACTGTTGTTTTTTATATTAGGTAATAACCGATTACTATACATCTTTTTATTAGGCCTAGAAATGCAGGTATTGACCTAAAAACTCCTTTTCTTTAGTATACTTTAGAAATGTACATTTCATACTTTGTTTATTTTGAAGATTCACTCATATTTAGTGAACTAAATTACCTAAACTCCTCCTCATAAATCTTACCTTTATAGTAGTGCATCGCTAGAAACTCCAGTTTTCCAAAACCCTGTTATTTTTTTCTTGTTGGTTTCCTTGAGACTTACTACCTTTCCCCCTATGCAGTTTATTAATGTTATATCTTGTTCTACAACTTTGTCTAAATGTAATGAATCCCTAGTCTCCAACCAATCAGTCACATTTTCAGTTTCAAAATCACCCAGGAAATCAAAGTAGTACTATATAACCAAAACTTCTACTTTAACATGTCAATAAAAGATAAAACCCAAGTCACCATAATTTCAATTAATAGAAAAGGTTTAAATTCCCCTCTAAAGAGACATTCGGCCTTACAATATTTTAGAACTACCAAGAGCGAAATAATTATGTTACAGGAAACACATTTTAAGAAAGGGAGAGAAAACCAAACCTTCAAATTTAAAAATTTGGCCAAAGTTCTTACTTCCCAAACTAGTCAAAAACAAATGTGGTAAGAATTTTTATAAAAAAAACATAATTTATGTAAGAACTTACCTGATAAATTCATTTCTTTCATATTGGCAAGAGTCCATGAGCTAGTGACGTATGGGATATACAATCCTACCAAGAGGGGCAAAGTTTCCCAAACCTCAAAATGCCTATAAATACACCCCTCACCACACCCACAATAAAATTTAATGAATAGCCAAGTAGTGGGGTGATTAAGAAAGGAGTAAAAAGCATCAACAAAGGAATTTGGAAATATTGTGCTTTATACAAAAAAATCATAACCACCATAAAAAAAGGGATGGGCCTCATGGACCCTTGCCAATATGAAAAGAAATTAATTTATCAGAAAAGTTCTTACATAAATTATGTTTTCTTTCATGTAATTGGCAAGAGTTCATGAGCTAGTGACGTATGGGATAGCAATACCCAAGAAGTGGAACTCCACGCAAGAGTCACTAGAGAGGGAGGGATAAAATAAAACCGCCATTTCGCTAAAAAAAAATTAATCCACAACCCAAATATAAGTTTATTCTCATAAGTAAAAGGAAAAACTTAAATCATATGCAGAAGAATCAAACTGAAACAGCTGCCTGCAGAACTTTTCTACCAGAAACTGCTTCCAAAGAAGCAAATACATCAAAATGGTAGAATTTAGTAAATGTATGCAAAGAAGACCAAGTTTCTGCTTTGCAAATCTGATCAACTGAAGCTTCATTCTTAAAAGCCCAATAAGTGAAAACTGATCTAGTAGAATGAGCTGTAATTCTCTGAGGCGGGGCCTTACCCGACTCTAAATAAGCTCGATGAATCAAAAGCTTTAAACAAGATGCCAAAGAAACGACAGCAGCCTTCTGGCCTTTCTTGAAACCAAAAAAACATAATTTATGTAAGAACTTACCTGATAAATTCATTTCTTTCATATTGGCAAGAGTCCATGAGCTGGTAACATATGGGATATACAATCCTACCAGGAGGGGCAAAGTTTCCCAAACCTCAAAATGCCTATAAATACACCCCTCACCACACCCACAATTCAGTTTAACGAATAGTCAAGCAGTGGGGTGATAAAGAAAGGAGTAGAAAGCATCAACAAAGGAAATTTGGAAATAATTGTGCTTTATACAAAAAATCTTAACCACCATAAAAAGGGTGGGCCTCATGGACTCTTGCCAATATGAAAGAAATGAATTTATCAGGTAAGCTCTTACATAAATTATGTTTTCTTTCATGTAATTGGCAAGAGTCCATGAGCTAGTGACATATGGGATATCAATACCCAAGATGTGGAGTCTTCCACTCAAGAGTCACTAGAGAGGGAGGGAATAAAAATAAAAACATCCATATTTCGCTGAAAAAATTAATCCACAACCCAAAAAAATAAGTTTATTTTCATTTTTGAAAGAAAAAAACTAAAATCAAAAAGCAGAAGAATCAAACTGAAACAGCTGCCTGAAGAACTTTTCTACCAAAAACTGCTTCTGAAGAAGCAAATACATCAAAATGGTAGAATTTAGTAAATGTATGCAAAGAGGACCAAGTCGCCGCTTTGCAAATCTGATCAACTGAAGCTTCATTCTTAAAAGCCCACAAAGTTGAGACTGATCTAGTAGAATGAGCTGTAATTCTCTGAGGCGGGGCCTGACCTGACTCCAAATAAGCATGATGAATCAAAAGTTTCAACCACGAAGCCAAGGAAATAGCAGAAGCCTTCTGACCTTTCCTAGGACCAGAAAATAAAACAAATAGACTGGAAGTCTTCCTGAAATCTTTAGTAGCTTCCACATAATATTTCAAACTCTTACCACATCCAAAGAATGTAAGGATCTCTCCAAAGAATTCTTAGGATTAGGACATAAGGAAGGGACAACAATTTCTCTACTAATGTTGTTAGAATTCACAACCTTAGGTAAAAAATTTAAAAGAAGTCCGCAAAACTGCCTTATCCTGATGAAAAATCAGAAAAGGAGACCCACAAGAAAGAGCAGATAGCTTAGAAACTCTTCTAGCAGAAGAGATAGCCAAAAGGAACAACACTTTCCAAGAAAGTAGTTTAATGTCCAAAGAATGCATAGGTTCAAATAGAGGAGCCTGTAAAGCTTTCACAACTAAATTAAGACTCCAAGGAGGAGAAATTGATTTAATAACAGGCTTAATACGAGCTAAAGCCTGTACAAAACAGTTTATATCAGGAAATATAGCAATCTTTCTGTGAAATAAAACAGAAAGAGCGGAGATTTGTCCTTTCAAGGAACTTGCAGACAAACCCTTATCCAAACCATCCTGAAGGAACTGTAAAATTCTAGGAATTCTAAAAGAATGCCAGGAGAATTTATGAGAACACCATGAAATGTAAGTCTTCCAAACTCTATAATAAATCTTTCTAGAGACAGATTTACGAGCTTGTAACATAGTATTAATCACCGATTTGGAGAAACCTCTATGACTTAGTACTAAGCGTTCAATTTCCATACCTTCAAATTTAAGATATATAAGATAGTAGGTCCGGCCGTAACGGAAGTGGCCAAGGCGGGCAAACTGGACATCCCAACCAGATCCGCATACCAAAACCTGTGTGGCCATGCTGGAGCCACCAGCAACACAAAAGACTGTTCCATGATGATTTTGGAGATCACTCTTGGAAGGAGAACTAGAGGCGGGAAGATGTAAGCAGGATGATAATACCAAGGAAGTGTCAGTGCATCCACTGCATCCGCCTGAACATCCCTGGACAGGTATCTGGGAAGTTTCTTGTTTAGATGAGAGGCCATGAGATCTAGCTCTGGAAGACCCCACATCTGAACAATCTGAGAAAACACATCTGGATGGAGAGACCACTCCCCTGGATGTAAAGTCTGGCGGCTGAGATAATCCGCCTCCCAATTGTCTACACCTGGGATATGCACCGCAGAGATTAGACAGGAGCTGGATTCCGCCCAAGCAAGTATCCGAGATACTTCTTTCATAGCTTGGGGACTGTGAGTGCCACCCTGATGATTGACATAAGCCACAGTTGTGATATTGTCTGTCTGAAAACAAATAAATGGTTCTCTCTTTAGCAGAGGCCAGAACTGAAGAGCCCTGAGAATTGCACGGAGTTCTAAAATATTTATTGGTAATCTCGCCTCTTGAGATTTCCAAACCCCTTGTGCTGTCAGAGATCCCCAAACAGCTCCCCAACCTGAAAGACTCGCATCTGTTGAGATCACAGTCCAGGTTGGCCGAACAAAAGAAGCCCCTTGAACCAAACGATGGTGATCTATCCACCATGTTAGAGAGTGTCGTACACTGGGATTCAAGGATATTAATTGTGATATCTTTGTATAATCCCTGCACCATTGATTCAGCATGCAAAGCTGTAGAGGTCACATGTGAAAACGAGCAAAGGGGATCGCGTCCGATGCTGCAGTCATGAGACCTAAAACTTCCATTCACATAGCCACTGAAGGGAATGACTGAGACTGAAGGTGCCGGCATGCTGCGACCAATTTTAAATGCCTCTTGTCTGTTAGAGACAGAGTCATGGACACTGAATCTATCTGGAAGCCTAAAAAGGTGACCCTTGTCTGAGGAATCAAGAAACTTTTTGGTAAATTGATCCTCCAACCATGTTTCCGAAGAAACAACACTAGTTGATTTGTGTGAGATTCTGCAGTATGTAAAGACTCCGCTAGTACCAAGATATCGTCCAAATAAGGAAACACCGCAATACCCTGTTCTCTGATTACAGATAGTAGGGCACCAAGAACCTTTGAAAAGATTCTTGGAGCTGTTGCTAGGCCAAATGGAAGAGCAACAAATTGGTAATGCTTGTCTAGAAAAGAGAATCTCAGAAACTGATAGTGTTCTGGATGAATCGGAATATGAAGGTATGCATCCTGCAAGTCTATTGTGGACATATAATGTCCTTGCTGAACAAAAGGCAGAATAGTCCTTATAGTCACCATCTTGAAAGTTGGTACTCTTACATAACGATTCAAAATTTTCAGATCCAGAACTGGTCTGAATAAATTTTCTTTCTTTGGTACAATGAATAGGTTTGAATAAAACCCCAAACCTTGTTCCTGAGGAGGAACTGGCATGATTACCCCTGAAGACTCCAGGTCTGAAACAAACTTCAGAAAAGCCTGAGCTTTTACTGGATTTACAGGGTTACGTGAGAGAAAATAATCTTCTCACAGGAGATCTTACTTTGAATCCTATTCGATATCCTTGAGAGACAATGCTCTGAATCCAATGATTTTGGACAGATTTTATCCAAAAATCCTTGAAAAACCTTAATCTGCCCCCTACCAGCTGAGCTGGAATGAGGGCCGCACCTTCATGCGGACTTAGGGGCTGACTTTGGTTTCCTAAATGGCTTGGATTTATTCCAATTTGAGAAAGGCTTCCAATTGGAAGCAGATTCCTTGGGAGGAGGATTGAGTTTTTGTTCCTTATTCTGACGAAAGGAACGAAAACGGTTAGAAGCCTTAGATTTACCCTTAGGTTTTTTATCCTGAGGCAGAAAAACTCCTTTTCCTCCAGTGATAGTTGAAATAATAGAATCCAACTGAGAACCAAATAAATTATTACCTTGGAAAGAAAGATAGTAATCTAGATTTAGATGTCATATCAGCATTCCAAGATTTAAACCATAAAGCTCTTCTAGCTAATACAGCTAAAGGCATGGATCTAACATCAATTTTCTCTGTCGTGGGAGAGACTCTAAGCTGTGGGATTACATGCTAATAGGCTAGATCTGCTTATATTGAGTGAAGTTAATGGAGATGTTTAATTACCAGCCTCCCACTATCTTACGTGTCTTGTCAATCAGGGAATAAGAATGAGAAAATAATAGAACTAAGGTAACCACATTAAGGAAAAACTAGATAAAATAGGTGTCCTATCGTGACACAATTAAGCAGAACAGCAAAATGTACACATAGGACCAACATTTTCCTTTTTAGGAGTCTGACATTATTTGCAGTATAGATTCTGTCTCTCTGGTGGAATATAACATATAAATGTGTAAGTACAATTTTTTACAGAAAGCTTCCCATAAGAATATAGGACTGCAGAGTGATGGATTGTATAATTACTTGAGGAGAAGGAGAGAACCAAAGAAACCATTTGAATTATAGTATATTTATCTGACTTAAACTTGCGTGCTATTCGTGAAAAATATTAGGGAGCGCAATCCAAATTACTTGTGAAATGAACATAAAAAAAAAAAAGGGAAATTAATATTTGGAGAGACAGAAGATGGGACAAGTACATGGTTTGTATATGTTCAAGCCTTAAAGTAACAGAGTATATAAAAAAAAACAAAAAAAAAAACAAAAAAAAACTGCTTGGCTCAACAGATGTAGTGTTAGAAGAAACGGCAAGATACATACACAATTGAAACCGGCAAAAGCTAGCTTAAAACCATAGAAATCATATATGCTCAGAATCAAAATTTTGTATTCCACCATGCGCTTTTACAAATAAACAGTTTAATAAACCAGGTAATGAATAAAGTCCAGCCAGGCTAGGAACAGAGAACTGTCTCTAACGTAGATCAGCGATAATGCAAAATAATACTCTGACAAGAAGAAGGGGTAATTCCATATTCGTCTCCCACCGGAGCCTAGCAAGAAATAATTTAACCAAACTCCGACACGGACCCGGCGCCTGATACCCATGCCTCTGGGGACTGTCACTGGTTTGCAGAGGGTAGCGACCGGTCGTGTGAGCCCTGCAGGCATTGCCCCATGTTGTCGTCTGTTGTAGTGTGTCGTTGTCATGTCAGGGAGCCTGTCGTTTCTGACCTGGGAGGATTCCTGTGAAGGCATGGCGTGGATTTTAACTGTGCCATAAAGGTTTGCCCTCCCAGCAATAGACCGGTACTCCGCTTTCGAGAGATTCCCCTTAGTGGTACTGCACGTCCGGGCTTTACATGGCGCTTGTGGCTATAGTAGCGATCAGGTGAACGACAGCGAAATTCTCGAGCCTTCCTCCCATGCTGTAATATGCTCCGTAAGAGGGGTATGCAGAGTGTATTCTCCCGAGTTAGGCTCCCGTCTGCTGTGTATAGCTTCGGTATGAGGTGTAATTCTGCATCGGCCCACTTCAGGCCATGCGCCAGCGGTCCACATGGTGTCACAACCTGAGAGCGTATTCTGGTGATTGTTGATACTGAGAGGTTTGTTCCATCGGGCCACTTTGATAAAATCAAAAATGGCATCACAAATAAAATTATTAGCATGTTGCAGTAAGCGAGTAATGCTAGATATGTCAGGATCCAATTCTCGTTGCGCTAAATTCTCCAACCAAAAAGTTGAGGCAGCCGCAACATCAGCCAAAGAAATAGCAGGTCTGAGAAGATGACCTGAATATAAATAGGTTTTCCTTAGATAAGATTCAAGTTTCCTATCTAAAGGATCTTTAAAAGAAGTACTATCTTCCATAGGAATAGTAGTACTTTAGCAAGAGTAGAGATAGCCCCATCAACTTTGGGAATCTTTTCCCAAAACTCCAATCTAACTGCTGGCAAAGGATACAATTTTTAAACCTTGAAGAATGAATAAACGTACCCCCAGGCCTATTCCATTCCTTAGAAATCTTATCAGAAATAGCATCAGGAACTGGAAAACATGTGGAATAACCACAGGAGGTTTATAAACAGAATTTAAATGTTTACTAGTTTTATTATCAAGAGGACTAGTTTCCTCCATATCCAATGTAATCAACACTTCTTTTAACAAAGAACGAATATACTCCATTTTAAATAAATAAGATTTGTCAGTGTCAATATCTGAGGCAGGATCTTCTGAACCAGATAGATCCCAATCACAGAAGGATAACTCAGCATGTTGCCGGTCATTTGAAATTTCATCAACTGAATGAGAAGTTTTAAAAGACCTTTTACGTTTATTAGAAGGCAGGATGGCAGACAAAGCCTTCTGAATAGAATCAGAAATAAATTATTTTAAATATACAGGTATATCTTGTGCATTAGATGTTGAGGGGACAGCAACAGGTAATGACCTACTACTGATGGATACATTCTCTGCATGTAAAAGTTTATCATGACAACTATTACAAACCACAGCAGGAGATATAAACTCCACAAGTTTACAACAAATGCACTTAGCTTTGGTAGAACTGTTATCATGCCGCAGGGTTCCAACAGTGATTTCTGAGACAGGATCAGATTGAGACATCTTGCAAATGTAAGAGAAAAAAACAACATTTAAAGCAAAATGATCAATTTCCTTATATGGCAGTTTCAGGAATAGGAAAAAATGCAATCTTCATAGCCCTCTGATAGAGAAAAGAGGCATATAGGAATGGGGTCTTAAAAAATGTCGGGGAAATGACACTTGCGTCACAGATGACGCAACCTTGTGAAGGACTCAACGTCGACTAAGACACCGGAAATGACAAATTTGCGCCAACAAACTTAACTTTGCGCAAAAAAATCTCACACCAAGAATGACGCAATAAACTTTGGCATTTTGCGCCCTCGCAAGCCTAATTCTGCCCGTGAATTAAAAAGACAGTCAATTTGAAAAAGAGACTATACCCCAGGTAAGAAATACATTTCCCAGATATGAAACTGACAGTCTTAAAAAGGAAATATACTGAAAACCTGAATCATGGCAAATATAAGTACAATACATATATTTAGAACTTTATATAAATGCCAAACCATAGCTGAGAGTGTCCTAAGTAATGTAAACATACTTACCAAAAGACACCCATCCACATATAGCAAATAGCAAAACAAGTACTGAAATGGTTATCAGTAGAGGTAATGGAATATGAGAGTATATCGTCAATCTGAAAAGGGAGGTAGGAGATGAATCTCTACGACCGATAACAGAGAACCTATCAAATAGATCTCCCGTGAGGAAAAACATTGCATTCAATAGGTGATACTCCCTTCACATCCCTCTGACATTCACTGTACTCAGAGGAACCGGGCTTCAAAATGCTGAGAAGCGCATATCAGCGCAGAAATCTTAGCACAACCTTACTTAACCAACTCCATAGGAGGCAAAGTTTGTAAAACTGAATTGTGGGTGTGGTGAGGGGTGTATTTATAGGCATTTTGAGGTTTGGGAAACTTTGCCCCTCCTGGTTGGATTTTATACACCATACGTTAACTAGCTCATGTGCCTTGTGATAATAGACAAATTATATGGTTATTATATTATCACCGACTTTGTTCCTACTGGTACTGAAAGACCGAACAACAAAAATAGCAGCATGAAAGAAAAAATGATTTTGTAGAAAAAGAAAAAACATAATTTATGTAAGAACTTACCTGATAAATTCATTTCTTGCATATTGGCAAGAGTCCATGAGCTAGTGATGTATGGGATATATAATCCTACCAGGAGGGGCAAAGTTTCCCAAAACGTCAAAATGCCTATAAATACACCCCTCACCACACCCACAATTCAGTTTAACGAATAGCCAAGCAGTGGGGTGATAAAGAAAGGAGTAGAAAGCATCAACAAAAGAAATTTGGAAATAATTGTGCTTTATACAAAAAATCATAACCACCATAAAAAGGGTGGGCCTCATGGACTCTTGCCAATATGAAAGAAATGAATTTATCAGGTAAGCTCTTACATAAATTATGTTTTCTTTCATGTAATTGGCAAGAGTCCATGAGCTAGTGACGTATGGGATAGCAATACCCAAGATGTGGAACTCCACGCAAGAGTCACTAGAGAGGGAGGGATAAAAATAAAAACAGCCATTTTCCGCTGAAAAAAATTAATCCACAACCCAAAAAAATAAGTTTATTCTCATAAATGAAAGAAAAAGAAACTTAAATCAAAAGCAGAAGAATCAAACTGAAAACAGCTGACTGAAGAACTTCTACCAAAAACTGCTTATGAAGAAGCAAATACATCAAAACGGTAGAATTTAGTAAATGTATGCAAAGAAGACCAAGTCGCTGCCTTGCAAATCTGATCAACTGAAGCTTCATTCTTAAAAGCCCATGAAGTGACGACTGATCAAGTAGAATGAGCTGTAATTCTCTGAGGCGGGGCCTGACCCGACTCCAAATAAGCTTGATGAAACAAAGTTTTAACCAAGAAGCCAAGGAAATGGCAGAATCCTTCTGACCTTTCCTAGGACCAGAAAATAAAACAAATAGACTGGAAGTCTTCCTGAAATCTTTAGTAGCTTCCACATAATATTTCAAAGCTCTAACCACAACCAAAGAATGTAAGGATCTTTCCAAAGAATGCTTAGGATTAGGACATAAGGAAAGGACAACAATTTCTCTACTAATTTTGCTACAATTCACAACCTTAGGTAAAAATTGAAAAGAAGTCCGCAAAACTGCCATATCCTGATGAAAACTCAGAAAAGGAGACTCACAAGAAAGAGCAGATAGCTCAGAAACCTTTCTAGCAGAAGAGATAGCCAAAAGGAACAACACTCCAAAGAATGCATAGGCTCAAATGGACTCCAAGGAGGAGAGATTGATTTAATGACAGGCATAATACAAACTAAAGCCTGTACAAAACAGTGAATATCCGGAAGTTTAGCAATCTTTCTGTGAAATAAAACAGAAAGAGCAGAGATTTGTCCCTTCAAGGAACTTACAGACAAAACCTTATCCAAACCATCCTGAAGAAACGGTAAAATTCTAGGCATTCAAAATAAATGCCAGGAGAATTTATGAGAAGAACACCATGAAATGTAAGTCTTCCAAACTCTATAATAAATCTTTCTAGATACAGATTTACGAGCTTGTAACATAGTATTAATCACTGAGTCAGAGAAACCTCTATGACTTAGAACTAAGCGTTCAATTTCCATAACTTCAAATTTAATGATTTGAGATCCTGATGGAAAAACGGACCTTGAGACAGTAGGTCCGGCCTTAACGGAAGTGGCCAAGGCTGGCAACTGGACATCCGAACAAGATCCGCATACCAAAACCTGTGTGGCCATGCTGGAGCCACCAGCAACACAAATGATTGTTCCATGATGATTTTGGAGATCACTCTTGGAAGAAGAACTAGAGGCGGGAAAATGTAAGCAGGATGATAACACCAAGGAAGTGTCAGCGCATCCACTGCTTCCGCCTGAACATCCCTGGACCTGGACAGGTATCTGGGAAGTTTCTTGTTTAGATGAGAGGCCATGAGATCTATCTCTGGAAGACCCCACATCTGAACAATCTGAGAAAACACATCTGGATGGAGAGACCACTCCCCTGGAAGTAAAGTCTGACGGCTGAGATAATCCGCCTCTCAATTGTCTACACCTGGGATATGCACCGCAGAGATTAGACAGGAGCTGGATTCCGCCCAAGCAAGTATCCGAGATACTTCTTTCATAGCTTGGGGACTGTGAGTCCCACCCTGATGATTGACATATGCCACTGTTGTGATATTGTCTGTCTGAAAACAAATGAACGGTTCTCTCTTTAACATAGGCCAAAACTGAAGAGCTCTGAGAATTGCACTGAGTTCTAAAATATTTATTGGTAATCTCGCCTTTTGAGATTTCCAAACCCCTTGTGCTGTCAGAGATCCATAAACATCTCCCCAACCTGAAAGACTCAGATCTGTTGTGATCGCAGTCCAAGTTGGCCGAACAAAAGAAGCCCCTTGAACTAAACGATGGTGATCTATCCACCACGTCAGAAAGTGTTGTACATTGGTATTTAAGGATATTAATTGTGATATCTTTGTATAATCCCTGCACCATTGATTCAGAATACAAAGCTGTAGAAGTCTCATGTGAAAACGAGCAAAGGGGATTGCGTCCGATGCTGCAGTTATGAGACCTAAAACTTCCATGCACATAGCCACTGAAGGGAATGACAGACTGAAGGTGCTGGCAGGCTGCAACCAATTTTAAACGTCTATTGTCTGTTAGAGACAGAGTCATGGACACAATCTATCTGGAAGCCTAAAAAGGTGACCCATGTCTGAGGAATCAAGAAACTTTTTGGTAAATTGATCCTCCAACCATGTTTCCGAAGAAACAACACTAGTTGACTCGTGTGAGATTCTGCAGAACGTAAAGACTGAGCTAGTACCAAGATATCGTCCAAATAAGGAAACACTGCTATATCCTGTTCTCTGATTACAGAGAGTAGGGCACCTAAAACCTTTGAAAAGATTCTTGGAGCTGTTGCTAGGCCAAATGGAAGAGCAACAAATTGGTGATGCTTGTCTAGAAAAGAGAATCTCAGGAACTGATAATGTTCTGGATGAATCGGAATATGAAGGTATGCATCCTGCAAGTCTATTGTGGACATATAATGTCCTCGCTGAACAAAAGGCAGAATAGTCCTTATAGTCACCATCTTGAAAGTTGGTACTCTTACATAACTATTCAAACTTTTCAGATCCAGAACTGGTCTGAATAAATTTTCCTTCTTTGGGACAATGAATAGATTTGAATAAAACCCCAAACCTTGTTCCTGAAAAGGAACTGACATGATTACCCCTGAAGACTGCAAGTCTGAAACACACTTCAGGAAAGCCTGAGCTTTTACTGGATTTGCTGGGATACGTGAGAGAAAAAATCTTCTCACCGGATGTCTTTTTTTAAATCTTTTATTTATAACCAGCAATATATACAGATATTTCACTTTTCGCACCATGTAGGGTACAGTATAATACAGTATGCAAAAGAACTTTTGATGCAAGCAGTTAGCTCCTTATTATTGTCATGCTATTGCTGGAATGTTTCACTTATTAGGTACCAAACAGAAACCAGAAAAGGAAATGAGGAGAAAAAAAAAAAATGGGAAAAAGATATGTAAATTGCCTCTCCCCGTCCATCATGCCCCCTCCACGCCTATAGATATCCGGGAATTCTTTTCCGGCTATGGTTACTTCTAAATATAGAGTACCCTTAAAGGGCGCGATAAGTTGTTTTTGGATTTCTATAGGGTAAGCTAGAATAATGTTCTTCCATTTAGAAAAAAAAACGCTTAATTTGAGTTTCTGAATTAATGGAAGTATCCATTTGTTCCATAATTATCTGATTTTGTAATTTTTGTCTAAATTCTGTCATATTTGGGGCTTTATTCAATTTCCAATATTTCAAAATCAGTAATCTGCCCACCATTATTATCGCGTTGAGCTGTCGATTATTACGATATTGAGTTTCTTTTTGATTATCTATTAGAAAAAATACATGGTTCTCTAGTATTTTAAGTTGATTATTATTTGCTTTATTTATCCAATAATTTATCTTAAACCAAAATTTCTTTATTTTAAGGCAGCTCCAAAAGCAATGATCTGCACCCCTATCCTTACACTTATAGCAGTATGATCTTGCCATATCCCAGCACGCTTGAATCTTAGGGGTGATATATGTTCTATTTATTAATTTTGTATGTGACTCTCTCCAAGATGTTGAAAAAATTGCAGCATCTAATAACTTAACACTTTTCTGAACCATTTCTGTCTTAACTTGCCAGGCCTGTGCAATCCTTTGCACCTGCTGTTGTCCAAGATAACACAGAGTTGTTTTGTATAGTAAAGAAATAGAAAATTTACCCATTTTGAATAGATTAATTACTGGCCTCAAAAGACTCCATGTATCATAAGCCTGGCCTTCCAAGACAAATGTCTGGATATAATGTTGAACCTGTAAAAATGCATAAAATTCTCAATTTGAGAGCCCAAATTCATTTTGAAGGTCCAAAAATGACTTACATCTCCCTGTATTGTGTTCTTTAATTTGTGATATATACTTTAAACCTTTCAACATCCATTCTCTGAAAATTTTGGAATTTAAGGCCGGAATGAAACTGAGATTACCCACAATAGTCAGGTGTTCTGAAAGGCCAAAATTAACATTTTTTTTTTCCAGTATTTTTTGCCACGCAATAATGACATTATAAATAGTAGGCATATGTCTAATTTTAGAAGGGCATTTTGTTATTGGACAGTGTAAGAGGGCTGTGAGCGCATATGGCTAAACAAAATATTTTTCAAGGTCTTCTGTTGCATAGTAATTAGCATCAGTTAACCAATCAAGTGCTATCTTTGAAATTGCTACTAAATTATATATCTCTATATCTGGTAATGCTAATCCGCCATCAGCTCTAGGTAATGATGTCTTAAAGGCTATGGCCTCTAGTTATCATGGTCTGGCAGACCTGATCTGACACTGCGGATCAGGTCCGCCAGACCTCGCTGAATACGGCGAGCAATACGCTCGCCGTATTCAGCATTGCACCAGCAGCTCACAAGAGCTGCTGGTGCAACGCCACCCCCTGCAGACTCGCGGCCAATCAGCCGCCAGCAGGCGGGTGTCAATCAACCCGATCATACTCGACAAGGGTTGATTTGCGGAGATGTGTGTTCGCCTGCTCAGAGCAGGCGCACAGGTTATGAAGCAGCAGTCTTTGTGACCGCTGCTTCATAATTGCTGTTCCTGGCGAGCCTGCAGGCTCGCCAGAGACACGGGGCATCAAGCTCCATACGGAGCTTGATAAATATGCCCCCATGGCTCTACTTGTGTCTCCCCAGGAAAACTGGAGACATGCTTGTTTAAATAAGGTTAAGTCATGCCATTTTATCAAAATCGGTAAGTTTTGCATTAGATAAAGGAGTTTTGGAAATATCATCTTTATCAGATTTATTTTACCTGTAAGAGTTAGTTTAAATTTGGTCCAATTTTTAAGTTCTTTAATTATTTTGGCAAAGATAGGAGGGTAATTAAGCCTGTACCATTCGTTGCTATCTATCGATAATTTAATTCCCAGGTACGTAAATACTTCGATAGCTTCTTTAAACTGGGGGCCTAAGTAGGAATTTTCTTGTTTTCTTAGCCAGAATATTTCTGATTTCGTTGTATTAACTTTGTAGCCTGAAAAGGCACTAAAATTTTGCAAAATTTGCATTAATCTGGGAATATTATCCTTAGTATTAGATAAGAATATTAATAAATCATCTGCGTATAGTAGGGTTGTGGTCTGTCTATCATTAAATGTAATACCTTCAATATCTTCCCTTAGACAAATGGCCAGTGGTTCCAGAGCCATGTTAAATAGGTAGGGGGATAATGGGCAGCCTTGTCTTGAACCTCTGTGCAACTGAAAGTTGACCGTTGACCTGCCATTAATTATAATAGCGGCATTTGGTTGCTGGTAAATTATATTTATACATTTTGCGAACTGGCCCTCGACTCCAAACCTAGTAAGTGTTGAAAACAAATGATCCCAAGTAATGGAGTCGAAGGCCTTTTCCGCATCTAATGTCACTATAGCTGCATCAGGTATTCTGTCCCTATTTCTTTTCTGTGCTATATTCTGGTAAACATTTAAGATCAATTGTATTTTCCGTAAATTACATGAGGAGTTTCTGCCAGGCATAAAGCCTACTTGGTCCTTATGGATAAGAGGGTCCATAGCTAATTTAAACCTGTTTGCTAAAACACTTGTCAGAATTTTGTAGTCGCTATTTAGAAGCGAGATTGGTCTATACAAACTTATCTCTTTGTCTTTCCCTTTTTTAGGGATTAAAGGGACACTGAACCCAAATTTTTTCTTTTGTGATTCATATAGAGCAAGCAATTTTAAGCAACTTTCTAATTTACTACTATTATCAACTTTTCTTTGTTCTCTTGCTTTCTTTATTTGAAAAAGACGACATCTAAGCTAAGGTGTCAGCCAATTTGTGTTTCAGGACCATGGACAGCACTTGTTTATTGGTGCTGTCCAATCAGCAAGGACAACCCAGGTTGTTCACCAAAAATGGGCCGGCATCTAAACTTAAATTCTTGCTTTTCAAATAAAGAGAATAAAGAACATTTGACAATAGGAGTAAATTAGAAAGATGCTTAAAATTGCATGCTCTATCTGAATCATGAAAGAAAAAATTTGGTTACAGTGTCCCCTTAAGGCTATTAACGATGACGTAAAATATTTGGAACAATGCGATCCATCTATATAGTAATTATTAAATAGCTTTACCAAAATCTGTGTAATTTCATCTATAACACATTTATATAGCTCTGCCGGGATCTGGTCAGGTCTCTTAATGGCAGTAATGACTTCTTGCTGAGAAATAGGTTTATTTAGCTCTTCTAAATTGGCTTTCCCAATTTTGTGAATCTTTAATTCATTCCAGAAATTCTCTTTTACTTGTAAATTTATTTCCTGTTCGGAGTATAATTTTTTAAAGAATTGGAGGATATGTTCCTCAATTTCTTCAATATAAGTGACTTTTTTGTTTGATTTTAATAATGTTAGCCAGAAATTGCCCAGCCTTACCCCCATATCTATAAAAAGAAAACCTAGTACTTAACTCTTCCCGTGCCAGTTTTTGGGATATAAATACCTCCCTTTCTTTCTTTTTCCTCTGATAGGAGTCCCACCTTATCTGAGTTGGATCATCAATATAGCTATTATATGCATTACGTAACTGATTTGCCAATTGTGTGTCTCTAGCTGAGATTATTCGTTTTTTAGTCACTAAGTAGACCTTAATCTCTCCCCTTATTACGGCTTTAAATGTTTCCCAAAGAATTTCAGTTCTTATTTCCGGGGCATAATTATGTGTGTAAAACTCCCTCCATCTTAGCTTTAGCCATGTTTTAAACTGTACATTACTCGTAAGATACTTTGAGGAAAAAAATCCTATTACCTACTATCCGGTTATTCCGGATTGTATTACTTAGTGTGATAATGGCGTGATCTAAGATTAGTATTGCTTTAATATCAGTTACTATTTCAAAATTTAAAATGTTATCTGTTATTAAGAAATAGTACAATCTGGACATTGTATGATGTGCCTGTGATTCACATGTGTATCCTTTTGCGTCCGGATTCTGCAACTGCCATATATCTTTAACCCTAAGTGTTTTATTAAACATTTTTGCTGCTTTGGCCTCCTTTTTAGTATTCTTATTTACAGTGTGTGGTAGTCTATCTAGTATGGGGTATAATGTACGATTAAAATCGCCCGCTATAATTAGGTTTTGCGAATGAAATGGAAGAAGTTTGACTTGTAAAGTGTCCCAGAATGCCTTATCTAGTTTGTTTGGACCAAAAATATTGCATAATACCAAGGTCACTCCCTCTACCTCTAATTGAAGGATAATTAATCTTTCATCTGGATCTAATTCTGTCCGTAAAATTCTATATTGAAGCTTTTTATTCAAAAGAAACGCAACCCCTTTCTTCCTGTGTGTACAAGGCTTCCCCACTATCTCCCCCACCCAGCCAGTTATTAGCTTAGCCAGTTCTACGTCTTTTAGATGTGTCTCTTGTAGGAAGACTATATCCGGATTACATTTTTTCCGTTTTTGAGGGATGTGATACCTCCTACATTCCAAGAAGCCATAGTTAGTTGGTCTTTCATTTGCTTATTTTAAAGAAAATTATGTCTGTTACCTATCATTGAGTTTAAATCACTTCCTGACGTGGGGGGGGAACCGTTGGACGGGGGGGAGGAAAAAAAAGGGGAAAAGAAAAGAAAGAAAAGAAAGAAAAAGAAAGCCACTACTTGAGTTGAAAAATAGAAAAAAACACAAGAAGTTGGCAATAGATACATAAAATATAACCACCATACTCTTTGCGGCTGGACTGGTCATTGTGCCAGTATTGTATCCTATCCTAGTTGTAACTAATATCTATGTATTGTGTATCTGTTTGCATCGATAATTTACAGGGAAATACCTTTAAAACGGCCTGGATGGTAAAGAGGTAGATCCTCCATCACAGAAACCCCTACACGCATCACACGCTCTGTGGCTGGAGCATACCCCCTACCCTCCTGCTGGGCTGGCCGCATCCAGGCAGACCTGGAACGGAAAGGAGCAGAGGCAGAGCGCCCAATAGAGGGCTCATTTAGACGAGCATGCCGTACATGAGTTGAATAAACTCGGATCATTGCAACGGATATCAGAAGGCGTGAGGAAAAGTGAGCACTGGATACAGCAGTGGACACAGTCCTCTACAGAAGAGTAAAGGAACCTAAGGCACAGCACGAGAAGGGACGCTACACATGTAAAGCTTCCAGAGGCTAAACAACTGGTAAAGTACCCCTTAGTGCACATACATATTTGAAAATAACATGTGGGCTTGAGACTCATTGCTAAGAGGCTGTACTGCCGTAACATTGTAGTTCTAAAAGTTATATCGCTACAAAAGGACAGACTGTTATTTGTTTGTGGTTCCATTTACACATCCCAGCATGGGGTAGGGAAACCAGAATCCAGGTTTGAGTATCTCCCATAACCCACCATTGTGGGTAGGAGCAAAGTATTACTCAGATCTTCCTGGGCACAAATTAATCGAGAGGGGTCTGCTCTAAACTTCAAAGGAACTGGGTTAACTTGGAAGTATAGCTCTAACAATACTATTGCTATTGAAGGTAGTCATCTATTTGAAGAAAAGTGAAACACAGCAACTCCCATAACCCCCTGTGGGGTAGGAATAAAAATGTGCGTGCGCAGACAACCCCTAGCGGGCCCTTTTTTTTCTCTCTCTTTTTTTTCTCATATGTTATATGCAGCATTCTCCATTGCCTATATATATGGGGAGATGAGAACCTAAACTGGGCAGCAATAAAAGCTCAGTACTCTTGTGGCGCTGGATATTAAAGGTTACAATACTGACACGCAGATATACAGTAACCCAAGATCCGGATATAAGACATTGCTTAATACATACAGCCTTAAATTGCTTGAGGGACGACCTCCCACGTTCCCTGATTATTTATGCCACTGTTTTTTTTATATGTTAGAAATATGCCTAGGAGATTATGTATAACACAAAAACAGAATTTATGTTTACCTGATAAATTACTTTCTCCAACGGTGTGTCCGGTCCACGGCGTCATCCTTACTTGTGGGATATTCTCTTCCCCAACAGGAAATGGCAAAGAGCCCAGCAAAGCTGGTCACATGATCCCTCCTAGGCTCCGCCTACCCCAGTCATTCGACCGACGTTAAGGAGGAATATTTGCATAGGAGAAACCATATGGTACCGTGGTGACTGTAGTTAAAGAAAATAAATTATCAGACCTGATTAAAAAAACCAGGGCGGGCCGTGGACCGGACACACCGTTGGAGAAAGTAATTTATCAGGTAAACATAAATTCTGTTTTCTCCAACATAGGTGTGTCCGGTCCACGGCGTCATCCTTACTTGTGGGAACCAATACCAAAGCTTTAGGACACGGATGAAGGGAGGGAGCAAATCAGGTCACCTAAATGGAAGGCACCACGGCTTGCAAAACCTTTCTCCCAAAAATAGCCTCAGAAGAAGCAAAAGTATCAAACTTGTAAAATTTGGTAAAAGTGTGCAGTGAAGACCAAGTCGCTGCCCTACATATCTGATCAACAGAAGCCTCGTTCTTGAAGGCCCATGTGGAAGCCACAGCCCTAGTGGAATGAGCTGTGATTCTTTCGGGAGGCTGCCGTCCGGCAGTCTCATAAGCCAATCTGATGATGCTTTTAATCCAAAAAGAGAGAGAGGTAGAAGTTGCTTTTTGACCTCTCCTTTTACCAGAATAAACAACAAACAAGGAAGATGTTTGTCTAAAATCCTTTGTAGCATCTAAATAGAATTTTAGAGCGCGAACAACATCCAAATTGTGCAACAAACGTTCCTTCTTTGAAACTGGTTTCGGACACAGAGAAGGTACGATAATCTCCTGGTTAATGTTTTTGTTAGAAACAACTTTTGGAAGAAAACCAGGTTTAGTACGTAAAACCACCTTATCTGGAGGGCGGAGCTAGCCAGCCTAGGAGATGGCCGCGGCTTAAGTGAGCTCCTGAGCCCTATCTGGCTGAGTGGCATTAAAAAGCCTAATCGAGGTGGGATAAAGTCACCCAGCAAAGTGGATTGGGCTAACTACTGCTCAGATAGCCTAATATGAAGCTGATGGACGGATCGTGATCGCCACTGGGGCGATAATACTACGCTACGCCTAGGCCCTGATCCACGCTAGATTTTGCGAACACCACACTCCGGACTCCAGAAGAACTACCCTGACCTGAAGCGGAGGTAAGCTAAAGGCGAAAGGGGCAGACAACAGGCCGTTTTTCCAATTGTACCTAGGAGTCCTGTAAGAATCGCAAAAGCTCCGGGCGCGGAGCGCGCCATCTTTATAACTGCAGAGGCTTAATGGCTGCAAGCAAACACGCAGTCACCAACACCCTACCACACCACTCCACTATCATGAAAACATAACTAAGGGGACAAACACCCCATCATTGCAAGACTTGAGCAAAGATGCTATAAAGGCAAACATCGCAAGAAAAAGAGCAGGATAGACATGAAAGGGGGAAGACATCGTGCAACATACTTTTTGCTAAGCCAGCATGGGAGACAGAAGGAATTAATCTAGAGGTAGGCCTTGGGTGATACACGTTATATCATATAAAAGTCTGGGTGCTCATGCAGTCACACCACATTCAACCAGTCCAGCAAACATAATTCAGCAGTTTTTTTTGTTTCTTGACATATGCATTAGAAGAGTGCATAACCCTCATAACCTCCGTGCTCTGGTGAATTCAAAATAAGAGATATAAAGACTTTCTAACCACGCAGCACTGGCTTCTAGCCTGTGGGAAATATCATCATGTCTCCTAAAAAAATTGGTAGAAAAGGGACAGTACCTAAGCAAAAAAGCCACCCCACACCCTCTGTAAACGATTTTTTCAAAACAGCAGAAACCAAGTCTGTCACACTCAATCCTTTAGAAGAACAGGACTCTGTAAATGCATACTCCTCTTCTGAGTCTGAATCTGAAACAATGGCAGATGCTGTCACAGTACCCAAAGCCTTATTTGAGTCACTACCCTCGAAAAAAGATTTCTCTACCCTGATTCTGCAGGTAAAGCAATGCATTAAAGATGAAATCAATGACCTAAAAAAGGAACTGTCAGATATTGGTCATAGAGTGGAGGTAGTGGAAGACACACAAGACACTCATGCGACAGCACTGTTAGATCTGCATAAGCTCATATATAAGCAAAATGATGTAATTCATGACTTAGAGGAAAAAATAGACGACGCAGAAAATAGGAGCAGGAGGCACAATATTAGAATCAGAGGGATACCTGAATCTATACCTGCATCTGGCCTGGAGCAGTACCTACAAGATCTCTTTAATTTCCTTATGCAAACAGAGTCACCTAAGATGATAGATATTGACAGGGCGCATAGAGCACTTCGTCCCAAGCCCCCGGACTCACAGCCTCCCAGGGATGTGATAGTACGTATTACCAATTTTCAGGTCAAGGAGGAGATCATGAAATCATCCCGAGAAAAGCAATCTATCACGTACGAAAACGCAAATATTCAGATGTTTGCAGATCTTTCGCAAAGAACTCTAACCAAACGCAAAGAGCTCAAACCTCTTACCTTGTTGCTCAGGAAAATGAACATTCCTTATAGATGGGGTTTCCCCTTCCATCTAATAATCATATGGCAGGGGAGGAGATTGGTCTGCTCTACTCCAGGGGACATCCACAAAATCTGCAAAGAGCTAGACATCCCTACACCAGTGCTGGAAGAATCCCTGGGAACACAGGATCAGCAAAACAAAGAGTCTAGCATGGTCCAGCTACCTCAGAGGAAAATCTGGCAGCAAGTACAAAAGAAGAGGTCTCGCAGAATGACTATAGGCAGTCAAAATCCGGAGTCTGAAAAGGGATGAGCGCACTGAAACCGACTGTATCCTTTTCTCCTTTGTTGCAACGATTTCTCTGCATTGTTGTTTCTTTTTTTTCTCTCCTTTCCCCTAGGTCTGACTCCTGAAGGACTTTCATTGGTTAACAGTTGGACTGTAGTTCAGGGCCACCAACCCTTCAGCATCAATATTTGTTATGACTATCCTGTTCATGCCTTACTGATTGCAATGTTTTGTTCTTAAATTGTAAACCCAATGTGCTCAGCCAGTTGGGAGATAATCTCCCTAGTAGTTTAGATGTTTTTCGTAACTCTTCCACTTTTTGGAAGAAGAATGTGGTTTTTTGTTTTGTTTTATGTTCATGTACTTAATTTTATTGTTGTCAATTTTATTGTATTGTTTAGCCCAGTGTGCCCGGATCTGTTATCAGGAGAACTTGGTAAGTTGCTACCACTACATTACCCATCACTACACATAGAAAACCATGACGAATAGGGAGGGTCAACAACAACAAGAACTGGTCATTATCACCCAAAACACGAAAGGTTTAAACTGCCCAAATAAACGTAGGATGGCAATAATTGATCTGCAGAGAAGGGGGGGGCACATCCTCATGCTTCAGGAGACACATTTCAAATCTAAACATATCCCCAAATACTTCTCCTCTAGCTATCCACAGCATTACCACAGCACAAACGCCGCTAAAAAAACAAATGGGGTCAGTATATTAATACACAAAAACATATCATTCACTAAAACTCATGTAGAATGTGATAGAGAAGGGAGATTTTTATGCATCACAGGGCTCCTATTTGGCAAACCAGTTACATTAGCTAATGTGTATGCCCCCAATAAATTTCAGAGCAAATTTATCAACACGATCACCAATTCTATAGTTACGCATGCTAAAGGTTCTCTGATTATTGCTGGAGACCTCAACGTCCCCCTTAACCCCAAGATTGACTGCTCTAACCCAGACACACGACAAAAAACTTCTAACATGCATAGTATTTGGCAAAATCTCAAATTGTTAGGTGTACACGACACCTGGAGATATTTAAACCCTCAGAAAAGAGATTTTACTTTCTTTTCGAGTCCAAATAAATGTTATTCAAGACTGGACTATGTTCTGGTAGACCATCTGGCCCTGTCATACATTAAAACTGCGGATATCTCACACACTACTTGGTCAGATCACTCATTAGTTTCTTGCAGGCTGGCGTGGCCTTCGGCTCCCTTGAAATCCTTTCAATGGAGACTAGATGAGTCTTTACTAGTGGGGAAAAATCAGATAAAAAAGCTGGCTAAACATATAAAATCTTATTTCATTCTAAATAATACACCAGATGTTCAAATCCCGACCATCTGGGAAGCTCATAAAAGCACAATTAGAGGAGAACTAATTAAAACAAAGGCACTTATAACAAAGAAAAGGAGGGAACAGCTCACCTTACTAGCCAAGGACATATCTAACCTTGACTACCTACATAAACAATCTCCGGATAACGTTCTAGTTTTAGAAGAGTTGACCTCTAAAAGAGATCAATTAAATAAGCTACTTCAGATAAACGCACAAAAGCAGCTATTATCCTTCCAACAAACATTTTATAGGGAAGGGAATAAACCCGGAAAGTGGTTGGCTCGGGCTTTAAAAAAAAGACAACAACAAACATATGTCCACTCGATTAAAACTGACACAGGTAAACATGTTGAAGACACTCACAAAATAGCTGAAGAATTTAAAAAATACTACCACAGATTATACAATTTATTCCCAGACAGGTCAGACCACACTCATCGCCATAAATGTCAACAATACTTAGATCAAGTTCAAATCCCGAAACTTAGTGCAGAACAAAAAGATGCTTTAAGTCAACCTTTCAACATTAAAGAGGTATTAGATGCTATTAACACCCTCAAACCAAAAAAAGCACCAGGCCCTGACGGATTCTCTAGCCTCTACTACAAGACATTCTCTAAGTATTTGGCCCCTTATCTAACTTCATTGTTTAATTACATAACAGACATCTCAGCCTTCCCAGACACCATGTTACAAGCTAATATATCAGTCCTGGAAAAAGCGGGTAAGGACCCAGACAAGCCGGCCAATTTCAGACCTATCTCTTTGCTCAATACTGACCTGAAGCTATACGCCAAAATATTAGCGACCCGAATTAACAAATTTCTCCCACAATTAATACACCAAGACCAGGCGGGCTTCGTGCCCACAAGGGAGGCGAAGGACAACACTGTAAAAGTACTCAATCTCATAGACTACGTTTCTCAGACTGAGCTCCCCGCACTGTTCCTCTCTACTGACGCCGAAAAGGCTTTCGACAGACTGGACTGGACCTTTTTACAGGAGACACTGAGACGATTCGACTTCCCAGCACAGTTTATCCACAAAATTATGGCCTTATACACTAACCCAACTGCTCAGGTGAGAGTGAACGGGACGCTATCAGAAGCGTTCGAGATACGAAATGGCTCCAGGCAGGGTTGTCCCCTATCCCCTTTATTGTTTATCCTTTCATTAGAACCCCTAGCAATCAAACTTAGAGCAAACTCTCGCATCACAGGTATACACATAGGAGACAATCATCACAAATTAGCCATATACGCCGACGACTTATTAATGACACTAACTGATCCCCTCACATCTATTACTCATGCAATGACAGAACTAGAACACTTTGGCATGGTTTCTAACTTCTCGGTCAACATGTCCAAGTCCGAATTCTTACCGATAGGGATCCCGAAGAAGACACTAGATGAAATCACAGCGCTGTGCCCTTTGAAAGTACAACCCAGGTATCTTAAATACTTGGGCACTTATTTAACACCCGATAAATCTTCCACGCGTAAACATAATTACGGAGAGCTGATCACAGAGTTCCACTCTCTGACCTCCTCCTGGTTATTAAAAAACATTTCCTGGCTAGGCAGAATACAAGCCGCCAAAATGGTATTGTTACCTAAAGCACTCTATATCCTACAAACTGTACCCATCCAACATATCTCCACGGAGATTAATATTTTACAAAAAATCATGAATGACTACATATGGCGACGCAGGCCGCCACGTATTAATAAAAGTACGATTTACAAATTACCAGCACAGGGAGGCCTAGGTGTACCACATCTCAGCTCATATAAACTGGCCATTTCCCTTCAAAGAGTCATTGATTGGTGCAAACCGGAGGGCGCACAGCATAAAGGATGGGTACAGATAGAAACCCACTTAGCTGACACGCATTATATGGGCAATAAATGCTGGAATCTTACAGCTTTAAAAAACCCTAATATCTCAAAATCCAGTATCACTAATGAAACATGGAGGGACTGGTTACTAGTCCTTAAAACGTTCCCAAAAATATCCACAAAATGCTCCCCACTCACAAACTTACTAATAAACCCTGAATTCCCCCCAGGCCTTCAAAATGTAAAGAACTTAGACACCTCGCCTTCTTCTTACGTACAGATACACTCACTTTTAAACAATGGCAAGCTAAAAACAAAACAGCAAATAGATCCAATGTCGGTTCCTTTCTTTGCCTCTTGGTTTAATTACCACCAAGCTAGACACTTTATTATATCACATAGATGCAAAGCTGACCTCTTACGACCCCCAACACAGTTTGAGCAAGCGTGCATAAAGGAGTCAAAATCCCTCAGATCAGTCTCATCACTATACAGATTAGTTTTGGAGAATAGATTTCCAAAGCTACCTTCATACACAACGGGGTGGGATAGAGAGCTGGACACAAACACTTCACATAAGGATTGGCTTGATAGATTTAAAAGGCTAACGCGGTCTGCACATTCTTCAGGGGCGAAAGAAACCAATATAAAAATATGTATGAGGTGGTATTTAACACCGGCAAGACTCAAACACATATATAAAACAAACTCAGGCACCTGTTGGAGAGGGTGTGAGCAGGCGGGGCATATGAAACATATTTGGTGGGACTGCATACCCATTAAGACCTTCTGGGTAGAAATTTTCAACAATATCAACCAGGTCCTACACACACAACTAAACCCAAATGTGGAGGTCACTCTGCTTCAACACATACCTCAAATAACATGTAAGATACGTAGGCAGTTATTCCAAATTATGATAAATACAGCAAAACAGATGATCCCCAGATACTGGAAGTCCTCCAAAACCCCTGATATTAATGATTGGAAGAGATTAGTTAGCAAAGATTTGATGTTGGAAAGGTTTCATTACTTGCAAGTGGGTAATTTAGACTTCTTTGAAGATATGCTCTTTTTATGGGAGTCTTTCCAACATGGGCACAATTGAGAATAACCCCCTTTTTTTAGACACAATTATGGATATAAATGGAATTTAGCTTTCGGTCAGGGCACACTGGGTTCACTTATTATTATTTATTTATTTATTTAATTTTTATTTACTGTTGTTATATTTCCTTATTTTCCTGTATTTTTTTTTTTTTTTTTTGATAAAAACTGTTCGCATCTTATTTTATTGCGCACAGCTGAGGCGCATACAATTTGCAATGTTATAAAAGGTCATCTGTCAATAAGCACAGTCCTACATCTTAGAAACACAGGCTCCCTATACTGTATGCATTTCTAGAAACTTTCATTAAGTGGGATAGCCAAAGACTTAAGCTCAGATGAAAAGAGACAATTGCACATGGACTGCATTTTGACCTGCTGAAGGCCTTTGTAACTTCAGGTCACGGGCGTATAAGTGCCACAGCTGTCCTTAAAGATATACTGTAGTTACGCTGTTTTCTTTCTTTATTTTCTTTCTTTTTTTTTTCTGGATTTTGTTTGTTTTACACTCTGTTGATGTGAAAATTTAATAAAAATTGAATATATAAAAAAAAAAAAACCACCTTATCTGCATGGAACACCAGATAAGGAGGAGAACACTGCAGAGCAGATAATTCTGAAACTCTTCTAGCAGAAGAAATTGCAACTAAAAACAAAACTTTCCAAGATAATAACTTAATATCAACGGAATGCAAGGGTTCAAACGGAACCCCCTGAAGAACTGAAAGAACTAAATTGAGACTCCAAGGAGGAGTCAAAGGTTCCTGTACAACGGCAAAGAGAATGACTGGGGTAGGCGGAGCCTAGGAGGGATCATGTGACCAGCTTTGCTGGGCTCTTTGCCATTTCCTGTTGGGGAAGAGAATATCCCACAAGTAAGGATGACGCCGTGGACCGGACACACCTATGTTGGAGAAATGATATATTTAAATATGGTAAATGTCAGTTGTTGTAAATAACAGGCATCTGAATCTTATAAAGGTGGGCTTTAAAAAAAAAAAAAAGGTGACGATACACATACAGGACAAGATAGAAGGCTAAGGTGTCTCTTCTACCTATTTCTGAAATTAGTTACACAAATATGTAAAGGCACTCGGAGGTACAAACTTTTGAACACATTATCTATTTACCCATAAATACACACACACGGGCTCGCATTGGGCTCTGTAATATCACAGAGGTTTTAAAGTAATTCTCACTTTTTTTGTGTGACAGTATTCTATCTTTAAACAATGCAGAGGAATAGCTTGGCTAAACACTCACTAATTCTCCCCTTCTCTTTCACCTCACAAGGTTAACACCTTTTCCTGTTTTTCACAAGTACTATACAATCCACTATATGGAAAAATTTATCACGAGTTACAAGACCAAATCTCCAAGTATGCCGCCCAAAAGTAGAGACAAGAAAAATAGGACTAGTATAGATGGTGCTATTACTCCTTCCACTATAGGTATATCACCAGAGATAACAATACCAGAACCACACGAAATAGTCAAACAAATCACAGAGCTTATGCTACCACAATTTGAACAGATAAAAACTGACATAACGAATTTAACTATGGAAATTAAGCAATTTACATACAGATTGAATGAAGTAGAACAAAGGGTCTCTGATTTAGAGGACACTAACTCCCTTCAAGGGGAAATGATTAAACAACAAACTAAAGATATTACAGATAAGCAACAAAAAATAAATGAGATTGAAGATCGAGCAAGGAGGAATAACGTTAGGTTTATAGGCATACCTGAAACAGTAGCGCAGCAAGATCTATTCAACTATGCATCAGTAGTATTACCCCAGACTTTGGGCATTGAACCAAGTTTATTACCCTTGGCAGTTGAGAGGGTCCACAGTATAGGTTTACCAAAAACCACACCTAGTGGTCTTACTAAAAAACATAATTTATGTAAGAACTTACCTGATAAATTCATTTCTTTCATATTAGCAAGAGTCCATGAGCTAGTGACGTATGGGATATACATTCCTACCAGGAGGGGCAAAGTTTCCCAAACCTCAAAATGCCTATAAATACACCCCTCACCACACCCACAATTCAGTTTAACGAATAGCCAAGAAGTGGGGTGATAAAAAAGTGCGAAAGCATATAAAATAAGGAATTGGAATAATTGTGCTTTATACAAAATCATAACCACCACAAAAAAGGGCGGGCCTCATGGACTCTTGCTAATATGAAAGAAATGAATTTATCAGGTAAGTTCTTACATAAATTATGTTTTCTTTCATGTAATTAGCAAGAGTCCATGAGCTAGTGACGTATGGGATAATGACTACCCAAGATGTGGATCTTTCCACACAAGAGTCACTAGAGAGGGAGGGACAAAATAAAGACAGCCAATTCCTGCTGAAAATAATCCACACCCAAAATAAAGTTTAATGAAAAAACATAAGCAGAAGATTCAAACTGAAACCGCTGCCTGAAGTACTTTTCTACCAAAAACTGCTTCAGAAGAAGAAAATACATCAAAATGGTAGAACTTAGTAAAAGTATGCAAGGAGGACCAAGTTGCTGCTTTGCAAATCTGATCAACCGAAGCTTCATTCCTAAACGCCCAGGAAGTAGAAACTGACCTACTAGAATGAGCTGTAATTTTCTGAGGCGGAGTTTTACCCGACTCAACATAGGCAAGATGAATTAAAGATTTCAACCAAGATGCCAAAGAAATGGCAGAAGCTTTCTGGCCTTTTCTAGAACCGGAAAAGATAACAAATAGACTAGAAGTCTTTCGGAAAGATTTAGTAGCTTCAACATAATATTTCAAAGCTCTAACAACATCCAAAGAATGCAACGATTTCTCCTTAGAATTCTTAGGATTAGGACATAATGAAGGAACCACAATTTCTCTACTAATGTTGTTGGAATTCACAACTTTAGGTAAAAATTCAAAAGAAGTTCGCAACACCGCCTTATCATGATGAAAAATCAGAAAAGGAGACTCACAAGAAAGAGCAGATAATTCAGAAACTCTTCTGGCAGAAGAGATGGCCAAAAGGAACAAAACTTTCCAAGAAAGTAATTTAATGTCCAATGAATGCATAGGTTCAAATGGAGGAGCTTGAAGAGCCCCCAGAACCAAATTCAAACTCCAAGGAGGAGAAATTGACTTAATGACAGGTTTTATACGAACCAAAGCTTGTACAAAACAATGAATATCAGGAAGAATAGCAATCTTTCTGTGAAAAAGAACAGAAAGAGCAGAGATTTGTCCTTTCAAGGAACTTGCAGACAAACCCTTATCTAAACCATCCTGAAGAAACTGTAATATTCTCGGTATTCTAAAAGAATGCCAAGAAAAATGATGAGAAAGACACCAAGAAATATAAGTCTTCCAGACTCTATAATATATCTCTCGAGATACAGATTTACGAGCCTGTAACATAGTATTAATCACAGAGTCAGAGAAACCTCTGTGACCAAGAATCAAGCGTTCAATCTCCATACCTTTAAATTTAAGGATTTCAGATCCTGATGGAAAAAAGGACCTTGAGACAGAAGGTCTGGTCTTAACGGAAGAGTCCACGGTTGGCAAGAGGCCATCCGGACAAGATCCGCATACCAAAACCTGTGAGACCATGCCGGAGCTACCAGCAGAACAAACGAGCATTCCTTCAGAATCTTGGAGATTACTCTTGGAAGAAGAACTAGAGGCGGAAAGATATAGGCAGGATGATACTTCCAAGGAAGTGATAATGCATCCACTGCCTCCGCCTGAGGATCCCGGGATCTGGACAGATACCTGGGAAGTTTCTTGTTTAGATGAGACGCCATCAGATCTATTTCTGGAAGTTCCCACATTTGAACAATCTGAAGAAATACCTCTGGGTGAAGAGACCATTCGCCCGGGTGCAACGTTTGGCGACTGAGATAATCCGCTTCCCAATTGTCTATACCTGGGATATGAACCGCAGAGATTAGACAGGAGCTGGATTCCGCCCAAACCAAAATTCGAGATACTTCTTTCATAGCCAGAGGACTGTGAGTCCCTCCTTGATGATTGATGTATGCCACAGTTGTGACATTGTCTGTCTGAAAACAAATGAACGATTCTCTCTTCAGAAGAGGCCAAAACTGAAGAGCTCTGAAAATTGCACGGAGTTCTAAAATATTGATCGGTAATCTCACCTCCTGAGATTCCCAAACTCCTTCTGCCGTCAGAGATCCCCACACAGCTCCCCAACCTGTGAGACTTGCATCTGTTGAAATTACAGTCCAGGTCGGAAGCACAAAAGAAGCCCCCTGAATTAAACGATGGTGATCTGTCCACCACGTTAGAGAGTGTCGAACAATCGGTTTTAAAGATATTAATTGAGATATCTTTGTGTAATCCTTGCACCATTGATTCAGCATACAGAGCTGAAGAGGTCGCATGTGAAAACGAGCAAAGGGGATCGCGTCCGATGCAGCAGTCATAAGACCTAGAATTTCCATGCATAAGGCTACCGAAGGGAATGATTGTGACTGAAGGTTTCGACAAGCTGTAATTAATTTTAGACGTCTCTTGTCTGTTAAAGACAGAGTCATGGACACTGAATCCATCTGGAAACCCAGAAAGGTTACCCTTGTCTGAGGAATCAATGAACTTTTTGGTAAATTGATCCTCCAACCATGATCTTGAAGAAACAACACAAGTCGATTCGTATGAGATTCTGCTAAATGTAAAGACTGAGCAAGTACCAAGATATCGTCCAAATAAGGAAATACCACAATACCCTGTTCTCTGATTACAGACAGAAGGGCACCGAGAACCTTTGTAAAAATTCTTGGAGCTGTAGCTAGGCCAAACGGCAGAGCCACAAACTGGTAATGCTTGTCCAGAAAAGAGAATCTCAGGAACTGATAATGATCTGGATGAATCGGAATATGCAGATATGCATCCTGTAAATCTATTGTGGACATATAATTCCCTTGCTGAACAAAAGGCAAGATAGTCCTTACAGTTACCATCTTGAACGTTGGTATCCTTACATAACGATTCAATATTTTTAGATCCAGAACTGGTCTGAAGGAATTCTCCTTCTTTGGTACAATGAAGAGATTTGAATAAAACCCCATCCCCTGTTCCGGAACTGGAACTGGCATAATTACTCCAGTCAACTCTAGATCTGAAACACAATTCAGAAATGCTTGAGCTTTTACTGGATTTACTGGGACACGGGAAAGAAAAAATCTCTTTGCAGGAGGTCTCATCTTGAAACCAATTCTGTACCCTTCTGAAACAATGTTCTGAATCCAAAGATTGTGAACAGAATTGATCCAAATTTCCTTGAAAAAACGTAACCTGCCCCCTACCAGCTGAGCTGGAATGAGGGCCGCACCTTCATGTGGACTTAGAAGCAGGCTTTGCCTTTCTAGCTGGCTTGGATTTATTCCAGACTGGAGATGGTTTCCAAACTGAAACTGCTCCTGAGGATGAAGGATCAGGCTTTTGTTCTTTGTTGAAACGAAAGGAACGAAAACGATTATTAGCCCTGTTTTTACCTTTAGATTTTTTATCCTGTGGTAAAAAAGTTCCTTTCCCACCAGTAACAGTTGAAATAATAGAATCCAACTGAGAACCAAATAATTTGTTACCCTGGAAAGAAATAGAAAGTAGAGTTGATTTAGAAGCCATATCAGCATTCCAAGTTTTAAGCCATAGAGCTCTTCTAGCTAAAATCGCTAGAGACATAAACCTGACATCAACTCTGATAATATCAAAAATGGCATCACAGATAAAATTATTAGCATGCTGAAGAAGAATAATAATATTATGAGAATCATGATCTGTTACTTGTTGCGCTAAAGTTTCCAACCAAAAAGTTGAAGCTGCAGCAACATCAGCCAAAGATATAGCAGGTCTAAGAAGATTACCTGAACACAGATAAGCTTTTCTTAGAAAGGATTCAATTTTCCTATCTAAAGGATCCTTAAACGAAGTACCATCTGACGTAGGAATAGTAGTACGTTTAGCAAGGGTAGAAATAGCCCCATCAACCTTAGGGATTTTGTCCCAAAATTCTAATCTGTCAGACGGCACAGGATATAATTGCTTGAAACGTTTAGAAGGAATAAATGAATTACCCAATTTATCCCATTCTTTGTAAATTACTGCAGAAATAGCATTAGGAACAGGAAAAACTTCTGGAATAACTACAGGAGCTTTAAATACCTTATCCAAACGTTTAGAATTAGTATCAAGAGGACCAGAATCCTCTATTTCTAAAGCAATTAGTACTTCTTTAAGTAAAGAACGAATAAATTCCATTTTAAATAAATATGAAGATTTATCAGCATCAACCTCTGAGACAGAATCCTCTGAACCAGAAGAGTCATCAGAATCAGAATGATGATGTTCATTTAAAAATTCATCTGTAGGGAGAGAAGTTTTAAAAGATTTTGTATGTTTACTAGAAGGAGAAATAACAGACATAGCCTTCTTTATGATTCAGAAACAAAATCTCTTATGTTATCAGGAACATTCTGCACCTTAGATGTTGAGGGAACTGCAACAGGCAATGGTACATTACTAAAGGAAATATTATCTGCTTTAACAAGTTTGTCATGACAATCAATACAAACAACAGCCGGAGGAATAGCTACCAAAAGTTTACAGCAGATACACTTAGCTTTGGTAGATCCAGCACTAGACAGCGATTTTCCTGTAGTATCTTCTGACTCAGATGCAACGTGAGACATCTTGCAATATGTAAGAGAAAAAACAACATATAAAGCAAAATTGATCAAATTCCTTAAATGACAGTTTCAGGAATGGGAAAGAATGCCAAAGAACAAGCTTCTAGCAACCAGAAGCAATAAAAAATGAGACTTAAATAATGTGGAGATAAAAGCGACGCCCATATTTTTTAGCGCCAAATCAGACGCCCACATTATTTGGCGCCTAAATGCTTTTGGCGCCAAAATGACGCCACATCCGGAACGCTGACATCTTTGGCGCAAAATAACGTCAAAAAAATGACGCAACTTCCGGCGACACGTATGACGCCGGAAACGGAAAATAATTTTTGCGCCAAAAAAGTCCGCGCCAAGAATGACGCAATAAAATGAAGCATTTTCAGCCCCCGCGAGCCTAACAGCCCACAGGGAAAAAAAGAGTCAAATTTTTTGAAGGTAAGAAAAAAATGATTAATTCAAATGCATTATCCCAAATATGAAACTGACTGTCTGAAAAATAAAGAAAGTTGAACATTCTGAGTCAAGGCAAATAAATGTTTGAATACATATATTTAGAACTTTATAAACAAAGTGCCCAACCATAGCTTAGAGTGTCACAGAAAATAAGATTTACTTACCCCAGGACACTCATCTACATGTTTGTAGAAAGCCAAACCAGTACTGAAACGAGAATCAGCAGAGGTAATGGTATATATAAGAGTATATCGTCGATCTGAAAAGGGAGGTAAGAGATGAATCTCTACGACCGATAACAGAGAACCTATGAAATAGACCCCGTAGAAGGAGATTACTGCATTCAAATAGGCAATACTCTCCTCACATCCCTCTGACATTCACTGCACGCTGAGAGGAAAAACGGGCTCCAACTTGCTGCGGAGCGCATATCAACGTAGAATCTAGCACAAACTTACTTCACCACCTCCATCGGAGGCAAAGTTTGTAAAACTGAATTGTGGGTGTGGTGAGGGGTGTATTTATAGGCATTTTGAGGTTTGGGAAACTTTGCCCCTCCTGGTAGGAATGTATATCCCATACGTCACTAGCTCATGGACTCTTGCTAATTACATGAAAGAAATAGACCAGTGATTGCAAAATTCCTGAACTACCAGGATAAACTTAGCCTTATGCGCCAATATAAACAGAGAATTCCTTTTACAATTGGAGACAATAAAATCTTAATGGTCCAAGTTTTTTCCAATGAAACCTTGTTAAAGAGGAGAGAAATGGTGCAGTTTTGCACCAAATAAATTAACATGGGCATGAAAGCCACAATTATATACCCCGCAATAATAAAGATCTTTACAGACAATGAACATGTGATGTTGAGTGAAATAGGAGAATTAAAGAATTTTTTTAAAAAGTAAAAGGTATTTCTCATAGGAGGTCTTACTCTGAATCTTATTCAATACCCTTGAGAGACAATGCTCTGAATCCATTGATTTTGGACAGAATGTATCCAAATATCCTTGAAAAACCTTAATCTGCCCCCTACCAGCTGGGCTGGAATGAGGGCCGCACCTTCAGGCGGACTTAGGGGCTGACTTTGGTTTCTTAAATGGCTTGGACTTATGAGGAAGGCTTCCAATTGGAAACAGATTCCTTGGGGGAAGGATTGAGTTTTTGTTCCTTATTTTGACGAAAGTAATGAAAATGGTTAGAAGCCTTAGATTTACCCTTAGGTTTTTTATCCTGAGGCAGAAAAACTCCTTTTCCTCCAGTGATAGTTGAAATAATAGAATCCAACTGAGAACCAAATAAATTATTACCTTGGAAAGAAAGAGATGGTAATCTAGATTTAGATGTCATATCAGCATTCCAAGATTTAAGCCACAAAGCTCTTCTAGCTAATACAGCTAAAGGCATGGATCTAACATCAATTTTGATAATATCAAAAATGGCATCACAAATAAAATGATTAGCATGTTGCAGTAAGCGAGTAATGCTAGATATGTCAGGATCCAACTCTTGTTGCGCTAAATTCTCCAACCAAAAAGTTGAGGCAGCCGCAACATCGGCCAAAGAAATAGCAGGTCTGAGAAGATGACCTGAATATAAATAGGCCTTCCTTAGATAAGATTCAAGCTTCCTATCTAAAGGATCCTTAAAGGAAGTACTATCTTCCATAGGAATAGTGGTACATTTAGCAAGATATCCCCATCAACAATAGCCCCATCAACTTTAGGGATACAATTTTTTTTAAACCTTGAAGAAGGAATAAAAAAAGTACCTGGCTTATTCCATTCCTTAGAAATCATATCAGAAATAGCATCAGGAATACGAAAAAAACCCTGGAGAAACCACAGGAGGTTTAAAAACAGCATTTAAACGTTTATTAGACTGAACGTCAATAGGACTGGTTACCTCAATATCCAAAGTAATTAACACTTCTTTTAATAAAGAACGCATATACTCTATTTTAAATAAAGAAGTAGATTTGTCAGTGTCAATGTCTGAGGAAGGATCTTCTGTGTAAGATAGATCCTCATCAGAGGAGGATAAATTATGTTGGTCATTTGAAATTTCATCAACTGAATGAGAAGTTTTAAAAGACCTTTTACGTTTATTAGAAGGTGGAAATGCAGACAAAGCCTTCTGAATATAATCAGAAACAAATTCTTTAAAATTCATAGGTATATCATGTACATTAGAAGTTGAAGTAACTGCAATTGGCAATGTACTATTACTGATGGACACACTATCTGCATGTAAAAGTCTATCATGACAACTATTACAAATGACATTCAGTGAAATAATTTCCACAATCTTACAACAAATGCACTTAGCTTTGGTAGAACCAATGTCAGGCAGCAATGTTCCAACAGAAACTTCTGAGGCAGGATCAGATTGAGACATCTTGCAAAATTTAAAAGAAAAAACAGCATATAAAGCAAAATTATCAATTTCCTTATATGACAGTTTCAGGAATGGGAAAAAAATGCAAATAGCATAGCCCTCTGATAGAGAAAAAGGCAAGAGGTAAACATCAATGGGGTATTGAAATAATGAAAAAGTTTGGCGCCAAGTATGACGCACAACGTAACTGAAATTTTTTTGGCGCCAATAATAAACGGAAATGATACACTCGCGTCACTAATGACGCAACCGTATGTAAGGCTTCGGCGTCAACTGTGACGCTGGAAATGACGATGTTGCGTCATAGACGTATTTTTCGCCGCGAGAAAAAATTCTCGTGCCAAGAATGATGCAATAAAGTGTAGCATTTGCCGCACCCGCGGGCCTAATACCACCCGTAATTTGCAAGAAAGTAGTCAATTGAAAAAAAGACTAAACCCCAGGTAAGAAAAAACATTTCTTTAATTTTTTTTTATTTTCCCCAAATATGAAACCGACAGTCTGCAGAAGGAAATACATGAACCTGACTCATGGCAAATATAAGTACAATACATATATTTAGAACTTTATATAAATGCATAAAGTGCCAAACCATAGCTGAGGTGTCTTAAGTAATAAAAAAACAGAATTTATGTTTACCTGATAAATTTATTTCTCCTACGGTGTGTCCGGTCCACGGCTTCATCCTTACTTGTGGGATATTCTCTTCCCCTACAGGAAATGGCAAAGAGAGCACACAGCAAGAGCTGTCCATATAGTCCCCCTTCTGGCTCCGCCCCCCAGTCATTCGACCGACGGTTAGGAGAAAAAGGAGAAACTATAGGGTGCCATGGTGACTGTAGTGTACAGAAATAAAAATTCTAAACCTGACTAAAAGCCAGGGCGGGCCGTGGACCGGACACACCGTAGGAGAAAGAAATTTATCAGGTAAACATAAATTCTGTTTTCTCCAACATTGGTGTGTCCGGTCCACGGCTTCATCCTTACTTGTGGGAACCAATACCAAAGCTTTAGGACACGGATGAAGGGAGGGAACAAGTCAGGTTACCTAAACGGAAGGCACCACGGCTTGGAAAACCTCTCCCCCAAAAAAAGCCTCAGAAGAAGCATAAGTATTGAATTTGTAACATTTGGCAAAAGTATGCAGAGAAGACCAAGTCGCTGCCTTACAGATCTGATCAACAGAAGCCTCGTTCTTGAAGGCCCAAGTGGAAGCCACAGCTCTAGTAGAGTGAGCTGTAATTCGTTCAGGAGGCTGCCGTCCGGCAGTCTCATAAGCCAATCGGATGATGCTTTTCAGCCAGAAAGAAAGAGATGTAGCAGTATCTTTCTGTCCTCTCCTCTTACCAGAATAAACGACAAACAAGGATGATGTCTGTCTGAAATCCTTTGTTGCTTCTAAATAGAATTTTAAAGCACGGACCACATCTAGATTGTGTAACAAACGTTCCTTCTTCGAAACTAGATTCGGACACAGAGAAGGACCAACTATTTCCTGGTTAATATTCCTGTTGGAAACCACCTTTGGAAGAAAACCAGGCTTGGTACGTAAAACTACCTTATCTGTATGGAATACCAGATAGGGAGAAGTACACTGCAAAGCAGATAATTCAGAAACTCTTCTAGCAGAAGAAATAGCAACCAAAAACAGAACTTTCCAAGATAGTAACTTAATATCTATGGAATGCATGGGTTCAAACGGAACCCCTTGAAGAACTGAAAGAACTAAATTTAGACTCCAAGGAGGAGTCATAGGTCTGTAGACAGGCTTGATTCTAACTAACGCCTGTACAAACACCTGTACATCTGGCACGGCTGCCAGACGTTTGTGCAACAAAACAGACAGAGCAGATATCTGTCCTTTTAAAGAACTAGCTGTCAAACCCTTATCCAAACCCTCTTGGAGAAAAGAAAGAATCCTAGGAATTTTAATTTTACTCCAAGAGAATCCCTTGGATTCACACCAACGGATATATTTTTGCCATATTTTATGGTAAATTTTCCTAGTTACAGGTTTTCTGGCTTGAACCAGAGTATCTATAACTGAATCTGAAAACCCACGCTTAGACAGAATCAAGCGTTCAATTTCCAAGCAGTCAGTTGCAGAGAGACTAGATTTGGATGTTCGAATGGACCTTGTACTAGAAGATCCTGTCTCAAAGGTAGCTTCCATGGTGGAGCCGATGACATATTCACCAGGTCCTGCGTGGCCATGCAGGAGCTATTAGAATCACTGAGGCCTTCTCCTGTTTGATCCTGGCTACAAGCCTGGGAAGGAGAGGGAACGGTGGAACCACATAAGCTAGATTGAACGACCAAGGCGCCACTAATGCATCCACTAGTGTCGCCCTGGGATCCCTGGATCTGGACCCGTATCGAGGAACTTTGAAGTTCTGACGAGACGCCATCAGATCCATATCTGGAGTGCCCCATAGTTGAGTTAACTGGGCAAAGACCTCCGGGTGGAGTTCCCACTCCCCCGGGTGGAAAGTCTGACGACTCAAATAATCCGCCTCCCAGTTGTCGACTCCTGGGATGTGGATTGCAGATAGGTGGCAGGAGTGATCCTCCGCCCATTTGATGATCTTAGATACCTCTCTCATCGCCAAGGAACTCTTTGTTCCCCCCTGATGATTGATGTACGCTACAGTCGTCATGTTGTCCGACTGAAATCTTATAAATCTGGCCTTCTCTAGGTGAGGCCAGGCCAGGAGCGCATTGAATATCGCTCTCAGTTCCAAAATGTTTATCGGGAGGAGAGACTCTTCCCGAGACCATAGACCCTGAGCTTTCAGGGAGTCCCAGACCGTGCCCCAGCCTAAGAGACTGGCGTCGGTCGTGGCGATGACCCACTCTGGGCTGCGGAAACTCATTCCCTGAGACAGGTGATCCTGAGTCAACCACCAGCGGAGTGAGTCTCTGGTTACCTGGTCTACTAGAATCTGGGGAGACAAGTCTGCATAATCCCCATTCCATTGTTTGAGCATGCACAGTTGTAATGGTCTTAGATGAATTCGAGCAAAAGGAACCACGTCCATTGCTGCAACCATTAATCCTATTACCTCCATGCACTGAGCTATGAAAGGCTGAGGAATAGACTGAAGAACTTGACAAGCATTTAGAAGCTTTAATTTTCTAACCTCTGTCAGAAAAATCTTAATTTCTACAGAATCTATTATTGTTCCCAGAAAAGGAACCCTTGTGGACGGGGACAGGGAACTCTTTTCTACGTTCACCTTCCACCCGTGAGACCTGAGAAAGGCTAAAACAATGTCTGTATGAGCCCTTGTTTTGGAAAGGGACGACGCTTGGATTAGAATGTCGTCTAAGTAAGGTGCTACAGCAATGCCCCTCGGTCTTAGAACCGCTAGAAGGGACCCTAGCACCTTTGTGAAAATTCTGGGAGCAGTGGCTAAACCGAATGGAAGAGCCACGAACTGGTAATGTTTGTCCAGAAAGGCGAACCTTAGGAACTGATGATGATCCTTGTGGATAGGAATATGCAGGTACGCATCCTTTAAGTCCACGGTAGTCATATATTGACCCTCCTGGATTGTTGGTAAAATCGTCCGAATGGTTTCCATTTTGAATGATGGAACTCTGAGGAATTTGTTTAGAATTTTTAAATCCAGAATTGGCTTGAAAGTTCAATCTTTTTTGGGAACTACAAACAGGTTTGAGTAAAAACCCAGACCTTGTTCCGCTGTTGGAACTGGGTGTATCACTCCCATCTTTAATAGGTCTCCTAAGCAATGTAAGAATGCCTGTCTATTTATCTGGTCTGAAGATAAGCGAGACATGTGGAACCTTCCCCTTGGAGGTAGTTCCGTGAATTCTAGAAGATACCCCTGAGAGACTATTTCTAGTGCCCAGGGATCCGGAACATCTCTTGCCCAATCCTGAGCAAAGAGAGAAAGTCTGCCCCCTACTAGATCCGGTCCCGGATCGGGGGCTACCCCTTCATGCTGTCTTGGTAGCAGCCGCAGGCTTCTTGGCCTGTTTACCCTTGTTCCAGCCTTGCATTGGTTTCCATGCTGGTTTAGGCTGGGAAGTGTTACCCTCTTGTCTAGAGGCTGCAGAGTTAGGAGACGGTCCGTTCCTGAAATTGCGAAAGGAACGAAAATTAGATTTGTTCTTAGCCTTGAAAGGCCTATCCTGTGGGAGGGCATGGCCCTTTCCCCCAGTGATGTCTGAAATAATCTCCTTCAATTCTGGCCCGAAAAAGGTCTTACCTTTGAAAGGAATATTAAGCAATTTTGTTTTGGACGACACATCCGCCGACCAAGATTTTAGCCAAAGCGCTCTGCGCGCCACTATTGCAAAACCTGAATTTTTCGCCGCTAATTTAGCCAATTGAAAAGCGGCATCCAAAATAAAGGAATTAGCCAACTTTAGTGCGTGAATTCTGTCCATGACTTCATCATATGGAGTCTCCTTTTGGAGCGAATTTTCTAGTTCCTCGAACCAAAAAGACGCCGCCGTGGTGACAGGAATAATGCACGAAATTGGTTGGAGAAGGAAACCTTGCTGAAGAAATATCTTTTTAAGCAATCCTTTCAATTTTTTTCCATAGGATCTTTGAAAGCGCAACTGTCCTCAATAGGAATAGTTGTGCGCTTGGCCAACGTTGAAACTGCCCCCTCAACCTTAGGGACCGTTTGCCATGCGTCCCTTCTGGGGTCGACAATGGGGAACATTTTCTTAAATATAGGAGGTGGAACAAAAGGTATACCTGGCTTCTCCCACTCCTTAGTCACTATGTCCGCCACCCTCTTGGGTATCAGAAAGGCAACAGCGTGCACAGGGATCTCTAAGTATTTGTCCATTTTGCACAACTTCTCTGGAATCACAAAAGAGTCACAATCATCAAGAGTAGTTAGTACCTCCTTAAGCAGGGCGCGGAGATGTTCTAACTTAAATTTAAATGCTACGATATCAGGTTCTGCCAGCTGAGAAACTTTTCCTGAATCAGAAATTTCTCCCTCAGACAGACCCTCCCTCACTGCCAATTCAGACTGATGTGAGGGTATAATAGATAAATTATCGTCAGCGCCCACTTGCTCATCCTCTGTATTTAAAACTGAGCAATCACGCTTTCTGGGAAATGCTGGCAGTTTGGATAAAAGATTTGCTATAGAATTATCCATTACTGCAGTTAATTGCTGCATAGTAACAAGCATTGGCGCGCTAGATGTACTAGGTATCGCCTGCGCGGGCAAAACTGGTGTTGACACAGAAGGAGAGGATGATGAACTATCCCCACTACCTTCATTTGAAGAATCATCTTGGGCAACCTTGTTAAATGTGACAGTACTGTCCTTACTTTGTTTGGACGCCATGGCACAATTTGAACATACATTTAAAGGGGGAACCACCTTGGCCTCCATACACACAGAACATATGCTATCTGAAGGTACAGACATGTTAGACAGATTTTGGCAGGCTATTAATGCAATAAAAACGTTTTTAAACAAAACCGTTACTTCTGAATGTTTGAAAAACTATGAAGGAAATATCCGATCTTTACAAAATTTACACCCCATTGTCTTAATGCTTTGAAAGTATTGCACACCAAATTTCAAGTCTCTAACCCCTTAAATGAGCAAACCGGAGCCAATTGTTCAATTTACCGGTTTAAACACACTACAGTCCCTGCCACAGACTTTGCTGCGGCTTTTACCTTCCTTTAGGGGTTATTCACCACAGAAATAAGCCTTCCTGAGTCTGTTTTTTCAGCCACAGGACCCTCTCACATGAAGCTGCATGCACTGCCTCTAGAAGTAACTGCGCAACTGAGGCGCGAAAATGAGGCCTCCTCCCACTGCATACCAGAGTGAAGGGGCCTTCCTGACTAGATTAGGCGTCTAAACAACTGCCAGGCGTAATAAAAACGTTCCCAAAAGTGTTTCAAAATCACAAAACACTCCAAATGTCATATGAATATGATATAAATAAATCGATTTAGCCCACAATAGTGTCAACCAGCATAGAGCCCATTTATAAGCCTTCATTCTGTTATGAGTCTAAGAAAATGGCTTACTGATCCCATAAGGGAAAACTGACAGTCTTCTAGCATTACTATGTCTTGTTAGAAAAGAGACTAGTCATACCTGAAGCAGAAAAGTCTGCAAACTGTTCCCCCCAACTGAAGTTCTTTGGTTTCAACAGTCCTGCGTGGGAACAGCAATGGATTTTAGTTACTGGTGCTAAAATCATACTCCTCTTTTAACAGAACTCTTCATCACTTTCTGTTGTAGAGTAAATAGTACAAACCGGCACTATTTTAAAATAACAAACTCTTGATAGAAGAAATAAAACTACAACTAACACCACATACTCTTTACCATCCCCGTGGAGATGCTACTTGTTCAGAGCGGCAAAGAGAATGACTGGGGGGCGGAGCCAGAAGGGGGGCTATATGGACAGCTCTTGCTGTGTGCTCTCTTTGCCATTACCTGTAGGGGAAGAGAATATCCCACAAGTAAGGATGAAGCCGTGGACCGGACACACCAATGTAGGAGAAACATACTTACCAAAAAACACCCATCCACATATAGCAGATAGCCAAACCAGTACTGAAACAGTTATCAGTAGAGGTAATGGTAAATTGAGAGTATATCGTCGATCTGAAAAGGGAGGTAGGAGATGAATCTCTACGACCGATAACAGAGAACCTATGAAATAGACCCCCGTTAGGGAAATCATTGTATTCAATAAGTGATACTCCCTTCACGTCCCTCTGACATTCACTGTACTCTGAGAGGAATCGGGCTTCAACAATGCTGAGAAGCGCATATCAACGTAGAAATCTTAGCACAAACTTATTTCACCACCTCCATAGGAGGCAAAGTTTGTAAAACTGAATTGTGGGTGTGGTGAGGGGTGTATTTATAGGCATTTTGAGGTTTGGGAAACTTTGCCCCTCTTGGTAGGATTGTATATCCCATATATCTTGCCAATTACATGAAAGCAAAAAAATTATGTACACACCTATCTAAGCATTGAAAAGTACAAAGAGGGAAAATGGAAACTTGCGTACAGATGTTTAAAGCTACATTTCAAAACTGTATTTTTGAGATTGACTGGAATATCTGGGGAAGCACAGATGACAACAAAAAGCAAATAGTGCACAGATAATACCCAACCACCACCACACACACACAGTTTTTCCTGCTCTTGCAGGTTACAAAATACATAAACACACATTAATTTATATGTGGCCGGTACTTACCAGTATCCTGACTCATTTGTTTATAAGAGGGTGGCTGAAAGCTAACATGCTTTTGCGATGCTTCTTCACAATGTTTGGGTTCTTTAGCAGTAGCTGATACGCATGAGCTAGATTTTCTAGGGGACCTTAAAGTTTTGGCACAGCCTGTAAAATTAGAGGAAAAGTTTTCTGCATTTTCAAGCTTATCACTTCCACCATAACATTCATTGCTGGCTTTAATGTCAAGTTTTTCTTTCCCATCAGAAGTCCTTGTAAGCTGGTTAGATGTAGCCGTTAACAATGGGCTATCTTTAAGATCTTGCTCCTCAGCTGCAAATGAATTGCTGCCAGGAATTTTTGAAACCTTGTTGGTTCTGTATTCCATTTGATTTGAACCTAATGTGTCTGTAGAATTTAACATAACAGTCCTTAATTTTGAAGGTGCATTTCTATAACTTAAGGTATCTTCTGATGATTCATCCTGTTCAGGTCTACAGATGCCACTTACACTTTGGAGAGCAAAATTTTCTTTAAATTCTCCAGAATTGTCAATTGTCTTCAGATTTTGTTTCTCAGTAGCTACTGTATTAGAAAGGTCAGCCACAGAGCTCTTAAGTGTATGTTTTAACCTTAATGACATGTCCCAAGTAAAATCCTTCAAAGAATCTAAAAACACATTAGTTTCACCTTCCTGACAGGTAACTTCTGTTGCTTTCAAGTACCTTTCCATGTCAATAGCACCTTCACAGTTTTCTTTTTCTAGAGATGAAAATACAGACTGATTCCTTGGTGTGTGGTTACCCAACTCTAACAAATTAGAGTTTCTATTTTTATTTGATAGTGCCATTATCATTGCAGCTAACTGAGAAGGGTCAGCATTGGTTGAGGCATTGGCTATAGCTGCTGCAATTGTGCTGATGCTAAGTAACATGCTTTCAGATGATTGTATTTTTACCTCTTCAGAAACACAGTCTTTAACCTAAGGGGAATAAAACAAAAAAACGATTGAGATACATATATATATATATACATATATATATATATACATACATATATATATATATATACATACATATATATATATATATATACATACATATATATATATATATATATATATATATATATATAAAAGCCACTATAACAAAAAATACATTTACACTTGCACCATATGATTTAGCAGTCAAGTCCATGTATTTTCTTGTTTAAAATGATTTAAAGATTAACAGAATCATTAGCAGAATGTGTATTTCACATATATTTATTCGAAAAAAAATTAAAAAAACAAATTATGCTTATCTGATAATTTGATTTCCATCGAGGGGAGGTGAGTCCACGGCTTCATTCATTACTGTTGGGAATTAAGAGCCTGGCCACCAGGAGGAGGCAAATATAACCCAGTCAAAGGCTTAAATACCTCCCCCACTTCCCTCATCCCCGAGTTATTCTGCCGAGGGAACCAGGAACAGTAGGAGAAATATCAGGGTATAAATGGTGCCAGAAGAGTATTAAATTTAGGTCCGCCCATTTGAGATACGGGCTGGAGCCGTGGACTCTCCTCCCCTCGATGGAAATGAAATTATCAGGCAAGCATAATTTATGTTTTCCATCTAAAGGGGAGGAGTGTCCACGGCTTCATTCATTACTGTTGGGAACATATACCCAAGCTCTAGAGGACATTGAATGAAACCAGGAGGGTAAAAAGGCAGACCCTAATCCGAGGGCACCACAGCCTGCAAAACCTCCCAAAAACAGCTACCGCAGAAGCAAAAACATCAAGCTTGTAAAACTTTGTAAAAGTGTGTAAGGAGGACCAGGTAGCCGCCTTACAAATTTGCTCCATAGAGTCCTCATTCTTGAAGGCCCAAGACGAAACCACAGCTCTAGTTGAATGAGCCGTGATCCTCTGAGGAGGCTTATGTCCCGCTGTCTCATAAGCCAAGCGAATTATACTCCTCAACCAAAAATACAAAGAAATAGAGACCCTTGGTTACTTGCGCTTCTCAGAATACACCACATAAAGATGTAGACTGTCTGAAATCCTTGGTAGCCTGAAGATAAAACTTCAAGGCACGAACCACATCCAGGTTATGAAGTAATCTCTCCTTTAAAGAAGGGTTAGGACACAAAGGAGGAACAATTACTTCCTGATTGATGTTACGGTTAGACACCACCTTGTGGAGAAACCCCAACCCAGTGCACAGTACAGCCTTATCCGCATGAAACACCAGATAAGGAGGGTCACATTGCAAGGCGGCTAGCTCGGATACTCTGCGTGCCAATGCAATAGCCAACAGGAAGAGAACCTTCCAGGACAGAACCTTAATGTCTACGGAATGCATAGGTTCAAACGGAACCCTCTGCAAAACCTTAAGGACTAAGTTTAAGGCGGAGCCGACTGCTTAAAGACAGGTCTGATTCTAGACAGAGCCTGAACAAAAGATTGGATGTCAGGGAGCTCAGCGAGTCTCCTATGCAACAAGACTGAAAATGCTGAAATCTGTCCCTTTAAGGAACTAGCGGCAAGACCCTTCTCCAAGCCATCCTGGAGAAAGGACAGAATCCTGGATACCTTTACCATATGCCAAGGATATCCATGCTTCTCACACCAGGACAAGTCCTCCACACCTTATGGTAGATGGGACGAGTGACTGGCTTCTTTGCCTGAATTAGCATATCAATCACAATTACAGAAAAGCCTTTCTTGGATAAGACTAGGCGTCCAATCTACACGCAGTCAGCCTCAGAGAATCTAGATTTTGATGCTGAAAGGGGCTCTGTGACAGCAGATCCCTGTGACAGGGTAACCTCCACAGCGGAGAGGATGACATCCCCACCAGATCCGCAAACCACGTTCTCCACGGCCACGAAGGAGCAATCAGAATGGCCGAGGCCTGCTCCTGTTTGATGCGTGCCACTATGAGAGGTAGAAGTGGTAATGGAGGAAAATGTAAGCTAGGCTGAATCCCAAAGGAACCACTAAGGCATCTATCAGCTCTGCCTGGGGATCCCTGGACCTGGACCCGTATCGAGGTAGTTTGCAATTGAGTCTGGACTCCATGAGATCTATCTCCGGCGTTCCCCATTTGTGACAAATCTCTGCAAACACTTCGGGAGACCATTCCCCAGGATGGAAGGGCTGTCTACTGAGAAAGTCCCCTTCCCAGTTGTCCACACCCGGAATGTGAATAGCTGAGAGCAAGCAATTGTGGGACTCCGCCCACTCCAGCATAAGAGACACCCCCTCATCACGAGGGAGCTCCTCGTACCCCCCTGATGGTTGATGTAAGCTACTGAGGTAATGTTGTCGGTCTGGAATCTGATGAAACTGACCGAACCCAGAGAAGGCCAAGCATTCAGAGAATTATAGATTGTTCGTAGTTCTAGGATGCTGATCGGAAGGAGAGAATCCTCCCTGGCCCACCTTCCTTGTGCCATCCTGGCACCCCAAACAGCTACCCATCCTGACAGACTGGCGTCCATGGTCACAATCTACCAGGACGGTCTCAAGAAGGATGTCCCCATAGACAGTTGCTCCGGACGAATCCATCAAGAGAGGGAGTTCCGAGACCGAGCATCCAGGGATATCAGCTGTGATGGATCTGAATGATCGCCGTTCCACTGTCTCAACATGAAGACAATTGAAGAGATATGAGGTGGAACCTGGCGAATGGGATGACATCTATGCTTGGCACCATGAGACCCATCACCTCCATACATTGAGCCACTGATGGGCTTGAGGAGGATTGAAGGGTAAGACAGGTAGACGCATGCATCCTGTGATCTGTGAGAAATATCTTCATGGACAGAGCCTATTATCGTGCCCAAGAACTCCACCCTGTTGCTGGGAACCAGGGAACTCTTTCCTGAGTTGATCTTCCAACCGTAAGATTGGAGCAGAAGAAGAAGAGCCCGTGAATGATCATCTGTAAGGCTAAGCGATGGCGCCTGAACCAGGGTGTCGTCCAGGTAAGGCGCCACCGCAATGCCCCTGGATCTGGACACTGCAAGCAGCGCCCCGAGAACCTTCATGAAGACTCTCGGCGCCGTCGCCAGACCAAAAGGAAGGGCCACAAACTGGAAGTGTTGGTCCAGAAATTCAAATCTTAGAAACCTAAATTGGTCCCTGTGGATTGGCACATGAAGGAAGGATCCTTCAAGTCTATAGTCATCATTTACTGTCCCTCTTGAACTAGGGGCAGAATAGATCTGATCGTTTCCATTTCGAACGATGGAACACTCAGAAACTTGTTTAAACATTTTAGGTCCAGAATCGGGCAGAACATGCCCTCCTCCTTTGTTACCACAAAAAGGTTGGAATAGTGCCCTAGACCTCGTTCGGCTAGGGTTACTGGTACGATAACCCAGAGAGAGGCGAGATCTCTCACACACTCTAGAAAGGCCTCTCTCTTCTCCAGTCTTGAAGACAGGTTTGAAAGAAAGAATCTGCCCTCGGGCGGATGGGATCTGAACCCTATCCTGTAACCCTGGGAGACCACCTCCAGAACCCAAGGGTCCTGAACATCCTGCAACCAAGTGTCTGAGAATAGAGATAATCTGCCCCCTACGTGATCCGGAGACCGGAAGGGGGCCGCCCCTTCATGCCGATTTTGTCTCGGCGGACTTATTCCAAAATTTAGCCGGCTTCCAAGATCCCTTGGACTGGTCCGCTTTCGCGGAGGGTTGCTGGCGCTGGGTCTGGACCACACGAAAGGGACGAAAAGTAAATCCCTTAGGCTTAGCCTTCTTATCCTGCGGTAGGAAAGCTCCCTTGCCTCCCGTAACCGTGAATATAATCAAATCTAATCCTGGACCGAACAGGATATTTCCTTGAAAAGGCAGGGACAACAGCCTCGCTTTAAAGGTCATGTCCGCAGACCAAGATTTTAGCCACAGAGCCCTGCACAGTAAAACAGAAAAACCTGACACCTTGGCATTCAGGCGAATAATTTGCATATTGGCATTACAGATAAAAGAATTGGCGACCTTCAGCGCCTTAATCTTCTCCTGTATTTCATCGATGGATGTGTCCCTCTCGACCATTTCACACAGGGATTCAAACCAATATGTCGCAGCTCCAGCGACCGCCACAATGGCTGCTGCTGGCTGAAAAAACAAACCCTGTGTGCTTAAACATCTTTCTCAACATGTTTTCCAGCTTTTATCCATGGGCTCTTTAAACGACGAACCATCCTCAAGGGGAATAGTCGTCCTCTTCCCGAGCATAGAAATGGCCCCATCCACCATAGGGATTGTCCCCCACAGCTCAACCTGAGAGTCTGGAACGGGGAACAGCTATTTAAAAGAAGGAGAAAAGGACGACCCTAATCTCTCCCAATCATTCTTAATAATATTTGCCATCTTAAAGGGAACCAGGAAAGACTGAGGCACTACCCCTATCCTCGTATACCTTGTCAAGCTTAGGAATCGCAGGTTCCTCCGGTATCTTAGGTTCCGGAACCTCCAGGAGTAGCAAGCACCTACTGTAGCAGAAAGTGCAGATTCTCCAGCCTAAACCTATAACCAGGCTCCTCCGCTGCTAGAGGTTTAGATGACACAGACTCCGACCCAGAAGGGGCCTCCTCCGAAGAGTCGGAGTGGGCCTCGTCAACATATAGAGCCTCTGGATCAGCCATCGGCATGGGCAAACCCTGGGCCGGGCCGCTATGATAAACCCTATGCTTCCAGTTGGTCCGCAAAGTCTGATGGACAATTAATCTCTCCCGAAGGAGTAACAGTTGGACCCTGGGCACCTCATGTGCAATTGGAAATGAATGTAGGGAACAAACCCCCCGGGACGAAGAACCCTCAGAGGTGGACGGCTCAGTAGTACTAGACACATCCGTTTACATTTAGATGTTGTAACTTTATCAAGGCATGTGGAACATAGTTGAGCAGGCTGATCTACCAGAACCTCCTCACAACGCTTGCGCGTTTGGGTAGACTAACTTTATTTATAAAAAAAAAAAGGCACCTTTATACCACCTCCTAGGACCCAGACTACAGAAACTGCTACGTCTCCTGCGCCACAGATCAACAGAGAGAATAGATAGCCACACCCAGTCACATGGAATGCCTGGCAGGACCGCCCCTGCACTAGGGAAAAAAGCGCCAAAAAATGGCCGTGCAAAATTCCCGCAAGTAACCTGAAAGTTCCACACATTGCCAGAGCCTCATCTCGCACATAACGCAGCAATGACACAAACAATATCATGTATAACCCCCTCCTGTTCAATAATCACCCTTCCAGGAATATTAAGCCTTGATTCTGTAAAGATAAAAAGGCGCCACACTGTGACCCTGTCTTCTATGTTATTAATAAAAAAAATGAAACGATCTTACCAGAATCTACGCCGTGGAACAGGTTAGTAGCCTCGCTCCTGACATGGACTTGAGAGAAGAAAGCAGGCAGCAAAACTCGTCAATGTTTATTGCTTATGGAGCTGTTAATATGAGTCGGGATGGTTTCACAGAAAGACTCTCCCTGCATCCCCGGACTCTAACTTTCGCCTAGGCTCTCACTGAGAGGCTGACAGGACTACTTAAAACTCCAGTCCCAATGCGAAGAGTACTACCCTCTATAAGAGACTACTCCGAAACTCCGGCACTCCTCTGCCATCCTCCTGTGACGAAAGGCAAAGAATGACTGGGGGATGAGGGAAGTGGGGAGGTATTTAAAGGGACACTAAACCCAATTTTCTTTCTTTCATTAATCAGATAGAGCATGAAATTTTAAGCAACTTTCTAATTTACTCCTATTATACATTTTTCTTTGTTCTCTTGATATCTTTATTTTAAAAGCAGGAATGTAAATATTAGCAGCCAGCCCATTTTAGATTCAGCACCATGGATAACGCTTATTGGAGGCTTATATTTACCCACCAATAAGCAAGCATAACCCAGGTCCTCAACCAAAAATGGGCCGGCTCCTATGCATCACATTCCTGCTTTTTAAAGATAGCAAGAGAATGGAGAAAAATTATAATAGGAGTAAATTATTAAGTTGCTTAAAATTGCATGCTCTATCTGAATCATGAAAGAAAAAAATTGGGTTTAGTGTCCCTTTAAGCCTTTGGCTGGTGTGTCTTTGCCTCCTCCTGGTGGCCAGGTTCTTAATTCCCAAAAGTAATGAATGAAGCCGTGGACTCTCCTCCCCTTTAGATGGAAATCAACTATTTTTACATGAAATTATAAAAAGTGCAGGTACATAACAAAAGCTTGAAAACATATCAATTCAAACAAATGGATCTAAAAAGAATGTTTACAAAATTGATTGCTTGAACGATTTACTTAGTTTTCGTTTTTATTAGCAAATGGAAGCCAACTCTTTATAAAGTAGAGACCACACTCTCCGTTAAGGTCAAACACCAATTTTGCTATAAATTTGATCATTGTGGCAATGGTAATAAACTAATATAACAATAATATGCCAAATAATCTCACAGTAGTGTTTACTTTGTCTTGCCTCACAGAATAAGGAGGGTTAGAAAATGTCTCCCCTAAAGACAATATTTCAAGTATAGCAAAAAAAGGTATTTACTATAAACCTACATAAAATCATAACCATTAATTAGTTGGGAGAGGAGTAAGATTGTTTTATATGTCACTGTTTATTCAGAATGTTTTTATTTAGAAGTAGGGTCCATGACTAAGGTTCAATAGCAGGCTTGAAATGTCTTTTTCCTTGAACCCTGGAACAGGAACATTTTAAATCCTATCCTGCACCTATGAGTGTGCGGTCTAATATTCGTAAAGATCTTTTTTTCACAGTAACTTCTAGCAGGCAGAGAACACAAATGGCTATTAAATGCAGCATAATAGCATAGCTAAAAAACAGATAAGACAATGCAATAACAACATCAATAATCCCCACACTATCCTTATCTCTCCCTCCCTCCTCTCATCCCCTATGCTGTCCTCTCATGAACTACTCTGTTTCCTTAGCAATACTTCCCCATCTTACTCTCCTGTGTCTAGTCATACCCGCTCCTACAAGTCTCACTCTCACCTTCTGTCACTCTCACTGCTACTACTGCTTGCTTCTGGTGACATCTCTCCTAACCCTGGCCCTGCAGCAATCACCACACTCATACACTCTCGCTCAGTCCCCCACAATACAAACTCAAGGTCACGCGATCCCAACAATCTCATCTCCATTAACCCACAGCGCTTATCCCCTCTCTTTTCTTGTGCCCTCTGGAATGCATGCTCTGTCTGTAACAAACTTAGAACTGTTCACGACCTGTTTGTTTCTAACGCTTTCAATCTTCTAGCAATTACTGAAACCTGGCTTTCTTCCTCTGACACTGCTTCCATTGCTGCTCTAACGCACGGCGGTCTCCACTTTAGCCACACACCTAGGCCAGGTGAGAGACATGGTGGCGGTGTTGGAATCTTACTGTCCCCTTCCTGCTCCTATCAGCACCTCTATCCTCATCCTTCTCTCTCCTTCTCCTCCTTTGAAGTCCATTGCATCCGCATTTTCTCCCCCCCTCTCCCTCAAGGTGGCAGTTATCTATCGCCCCCCTGGACCAACCTCCCAATTCCTCGATAACTTTGCTGCCTGGCTTTCTCACTTTCTCTCTACAAATACACCTGCTCTAATCTTAGGGGACTTCAACATCCCCATTGATAACCCATCTACCCCTGCTGCCTCTAAACTTCTCTCACTCACAAACTCCTTTAGTCTTTCACAATCCACCCTATTCCCTACTCACCGTGACGGACACTCTCTTGATCTGGTATTCTCCTACCTCTGCTCCCCTTCTGATGTCACCTGTTGCCCATTTCCCATCTCAGACCACCATCTGCTCACCTATAATCTCAATGTACAGGCTAAACCTATTTCTACCCCCCGCCTCCGCACCTGTAGAAATCTGCACACTGTGGATCCTCTCCAACTTTCTAACCTTATTCAAAAACGCCTTCCCCACACTTCCACGGTATCCTGCCCTGACCTTGCTACAAACCACTATAACAATACTCTCTCCTCTGCACTCGACACCCTTGCTCCTCCACAAATATGCAAAACCCCACGTCGTCGGCTCCAGCCCTGGCACTCTCAGCAAACACGCTATCTACAAAAATGCTCCCGTGCTGCTGAATGTGCCTGGAGGAAATCCCGCTCTGAACACGATTTCCTACACTATAAGTTCATTCTTTATTCTTACTCCTCTGCCCTTCACTTAGCCAAGCAAAACTACTTCTCTTCTCTCATATCTTCTCATGCTTCAAACCCTAAACGTCTCTTCTCCACTTTCAACACTCTCCTCATCTGACTTTAGTGCTCAAGACTTGGCAGATTACTTTTTCAACAAAACACTTACCATCAGAAGCAACATCCCACCACAAGACTGCAACCTTTCATCTCCGCCCCCGGTCACCGCCTCCAACACTCTCAGTACCTTTCCCCCCAACCACTGAGAATGAAGTGAGTTCCCCAATATCTTCCTCACACCTCACTACATGCCCCTTGACACCATCCCTTCACATCCAATACCCTCTCTGTCCTCTACCCTCACCCCAGCTCTTACTCACATATTCAACCGATCCCTTACTACTGGTTCATTTCCATCATCCTTCAAACATACAAAGGTCACCCCCATCCTCAAAAAACCCTCCCTCAACCCCAATTCTCCTGCAAACTACCGCCCCATATCACTACTTCCGCTAGCTTCTAAAGTCCTGGAAAAACTAGTTTTTGATCGCATAACACACTTCCTATCCTCCAACTCATTGCTTGACCCCCTGCAATCTGGCTTCCATCCCCAACACTCAACTGAGACTACCCTCACCAAGGTTACTAACGATCTTCTTTCTGCTAAAAATAATGGCCACTATTCTATACTTCTCTTACTTGACCTGTCTGCTGCCTTTGACACTGTTGACCATCCCCTATTCCTACGGACTCTCAGCTCCCTTGGGCTCTGTGACATTGCCCTCTCCTGGATCCACTCTTATCTCTCTAATAGGTCCTTTTCTGTCTCATTTGCTGGCAAATCATCCTCTCCATTGCCTCTGTCTGTTGGAGTACCTCAAGGCTCTGTTCTAGGCCCTCTACTCTTCTCTATTTATACTTCCTCACTGGGTAAACTTACTAGTAGCTATGGCTTCAACTATAACCTCTATGCTGATGATACTCAGATCTACCTATCCACCCCTGCACTCTCTCCTTCTGTCCTTTCCCACATCAGCGGCTGCTTATCTGGCATTCCTTCCTGGATGGCCTCTCACCACCTAAAATCAACATGTCCAAGACTGAGCTTCTTCTAATCCCCCCAACTAATTCTACTCCAGTTTCTAACTTTACTATCACTGTCGGTTACACCACTATCTCCCCATCACCCCAAGTCCGCTGCCTTGGAGTTACACTCGACTCCAATCTGTCCTTCATACCCCACATCCAATCGCTCTCTTCATCCTGTCGCAACCACCTACACAATATCTCCAAAATTCGTCCTTTTCTGAGTGCTGAAACTACTAAACAGCTAATCCATTCCCTAGTAATTTCCCGGCTTGACTACTGTAACAACCTACTAAAATGGCCTTCCTCTCTCCCGCCTCTCCCCCCTTCAATCCATCCTAAATGCCTCTGCTAGGCTAATCCACCTCTCCCGATGCTCTGTATCTGCCGCACCCCTCTGTGTCCCTTCACTGGCTCCTCATTCACAGCAGAATTAAATTCAAAATTCTCACTTTGACCTACAAAGCCCTTACCAATGCAGCCCCCCCATACCTGTCCTCACTCATCAACAAATATACTCCAGCCCATCCACTAAGATCTAACAACGATCTACTCCTTGCCTCTTCCACCATCACCTCCTCTCATGCTAGACTACAGGACTTCTCTCGTGCGGCACCAACCCTCTGGAACGCACTTCCTCGTGCTGTTAGACTTTCCCCCAACCTCTCCTCCTTTAAACGCTCCCTAAAGACCTTCTTGTTCAGGGAAGCATATAACCAAATCAGTAACTAATGAATTCCACTTGCCTAATAGTTGCCCTCATCTAACTTCACACTAACATCATTCCCACCTTTGCAGTCCCCACCTCCTGTTTCTCACCCTCCTACCCATTTAGATTGTAAGTTCCCATGGGAACAGGGCTCCCAATTCCTTCTGTATTTGCTGTTAAATTTTGTCTGGTGTCTCATATTGTATTGTCCTTTTATCTTTGTTACCTATGAACAGCGCTGCGGAATCTGTTGGCGCTTTATAAATAAAGAATAATAATAATAATAATGCAGTAGATTGTTCTGTCAAATTTCAGTTTTATTTCCCCATCCACTGTATCATGTGACAGTCAATCACGGACTCATAACAGCTGAAAACTCATTAGCATGCATAAAGGGACGGTGTAGTAAAAAACATGAATTATGCTTACCTGATAATTTAATTTCCATCTGTATGGGAAGAGTCCACAGCTGTATTCCTTACTTGTGGGAAATACTGAACCTGGCCACCAGGAGGAGGCAAAGACACCCCAGCCAAAGGCTTAAATACCCCCCCCCCCCACTTCCTCATAACCCCAGTCATTCTGCCGAGGGAAGAAGGAACAGTAGGAGAAATATCAGGGTGGAAAAGGTGCCAGAAGAAAAATTTTCAAATTTAGGGCCGCCCATCGGAGAACACGGGCAGGAGCTGTGGACAATACCCAAGCTATAGAGGACACTGAATGCAAAAACGGGAGGGTACAATAGCGGCCCATTCTAAGGGCACCAGGCCTGAAAAAAACACAACCCAACCCAACCAAACCCTGCTTCATCGGAGCCAGGCAAAAGAACTAAAAGGAAAAGGCCCCAAGGACACTGACCCGCAGATAGTCTGAAAGACTAGAGACCGCAAGCAGACACATTGAGCCAACACTCCTCCAGGAGAACCATTGCCCAGCAGTCGGTCCCCTTACTAGGTACAGTACCAAAATCCCCAAAAGGGAGAGGACAAGGGTAAGCCAAAGAAATACCCAAAAGGTAGAGCAAAATCCATAAAGGAAAAAAAAAACTTCAAAAGAAGGGGCAAGTCCACAGAGACCTGAATGGATCCCGAGAACAAGGGGAGACAACGCCCAACCCACAAGGAGCAACCAGGCATCATTAAGGAGAAGAAACATCTCCCAAACATCTTGCAACAGCACCAAAAAAGACAGCTGACGACAAAGTCCTAAAAAATGTCAGAGACTGAGCAACAGAAAATTACAAGCAGTAAACTCAAAAAATAAACATCTGAGTCAAGTAACACACTGTGATCCGTAGGAAGACACGGAGAAAACACTATCCGTAAGGAAGAAGTGGCTGAACAAAATAGCAGACTGCCCATCCAAGACAGAGATTGACCAACCTCCAAGACAGAGGATACTTGCCAGGCCTACCAACAGATTTCAAAGGGGGAGAGGCACAGAACCTCTAAAAAAGGAAGGCCCACTGTCACTCCCAAGACCTGAAGATGAACAACAGATATCAGATCCTACAGCTAACCGGACCAGCCCAAGCAACGGCAGAAAAGTAAGAGAATCAAAAGGAACCCCAAGACCAGTCCCCAAAAGTGCGGAAGAATGGACACAGCCACTAACTTAAAGACAAACGAGCAGGAATAGACCCAAGGAGAGCTAGAAAGCCACCCAACTAAGTCTCAATGCGGAGCCAGCAGCTTCCCAGATGGAAAGGAACAACTCAAAGAGCAGACCAATCCCCGAACCAGATAATCTGTTCCAACCTCCTGAACACAAGAGAGGCCCCTAAAAAGGGAACCACACCTCCTTAAGGACAACAAACCCCCTTAAAGGGGACAGCTTCGATAAACACCTGCCCATAAGACAGGAAGTCGTAGGGAGAACCGAGAGGACACAAGGCCACGTCACTGACGAACACGGAAGAATCCCTTAAAACACCATCGTGCTAGCACACATAACCGGCACAAAAGTGACAGCTGAGCAAACTCAACCTTCCGTTCGCTAGGCAGGAAAGCCCACCATCAGGTCACGTTAGTTGGCTGTCCCAAGGGAACTGTATCGTCTGGCAAAAGACAAGGCCCAAGGAGCCCCGGCTCTCAATAAATCTGGCCAAGTTGTAAAACAGAACAGTCAGAACAAGGGCTAAGCCCAAGTATCCCGGAAACTTGAACCCCAAAGCCAGTCCTAGGAGCATAACGTCCAGTAACATCCCACAGCGGGATCCACAAAGAGAAAATGCTGAGCAAAACCCTCGACAACCGGATGTTTAGGACAAGAAGCCCGGGCCCCACCAATGTTTAGATTAAACAATCTTCCAGACCTCCCAGGAAAAAAATCCTGAATAACCTGGATAACAAGAGCAAGAAGGCCTTGCAAGTCCCGAGCCAGAGCCATAAAAGGACACTAGAGCTAACAGGCATCCAAGCATCATTAACATGATAGTGCTTGAAAAGTGCAGCTAATCCCCCTAAAAGACACAGGGCGCTGCTCATTTTATCAACCTCAAAAGGAGGAAAGGCTGAGTAGACCTTGCTGGGGATCGAACTAGCAACCCTCGGTTTGCTACAGTACAGAGTAACCACATAGCATTAGAATGCTGAGCTAGCTGTCCAGCTAGATATGAGCTCCAGACACAAGGGAAACAGTGAGGACAAGTTACCCGAACAGAGCAACATCAAGCCTCCACATGACCTCAGATTCAAAGTCAGAGGACAGTAAAACATGGGTTTGGATGCCACCTGGATGGCAATACCTGAGCCACTAAGACCTCTTCTATCCCAAGAAGGAGATGCAGAGCATTCCCAACACCGGGGAAGGACCCCTAACCGGAGCCCAAAAAGACCTCACTGTCTAATGTCCTGAAAAAGTTACAACCAACTCCTGAAGGGAGGGAATCCCAGTCCCCCAAAGGCGATCCATCCACAAGGAAAACAGACA